>NC_133123.1:201911783-202199283 GCF_033568475.1 Henckelia pumila | reverse complement strand
CATAATAGGTATCAACCTTACGATTAAATTGTGTGTGTAAAAATTAAATAACGATTATAAAATTTTTACCTTTAATCTCGAATCGAGATTCTGGACACCAACAGATTTCTCTGCTCTTGTTGTATATCCCTGGAACTGATGGACGAACTGTTCTTCAATCAGGTCCACGAATGGATATTTAATCCCTCTGATAGATTGCACTAGAAAATCTATCAGAAGTTTCTATGAAGAGATTAACGAATTTGATCCGTTAAACCAGACTGTAATTCAAAATCACAGGTTGGATTTTCTCGAGTAGACAGGGAAGGGGGCGGCCACTCTTGTTAGAAAATACTTAGGTTTTCGAAAATTGTGACCTTGTTGTATGTAATTTCTGTACTGCAATAACTTATTTATAATGTAGGCCACTAACAGCTTAGGGCCCATTAGTCATAAGTTCAAGCCCGACAAGCAAAGCCCGCATGTTCAGAAATTAATATAAAATTCATCGTGACTCCTATTGATAAACCGATTTCACCAATGTGCACAGAAACCATTTCTGCACCTTTTAAAGTCAAGATAAATTTTTCTGAATCCGAATTCAGTGATTTCCAAAAATGGTCATCCCTATGTCATTTTAGGAAATCTTACTCCTCTACTCTTAAATAAGAAGTCCAACTTCTTTGTTCATTAAATTTAACTCTTTAAATTTAACTATCTCAACGGGGATTAAAAATCCATTACACTGTGTGACCCTCAATGGTTCAGGGATACAGCTAGCCGTGGGCTCACAACTCCTTGTGACTCAGAACAACAATTTCCGACTTGCCCATCGAATCATGGTATGAGCGCCTAGCAACATCGCCCCATGATTCCCTAGGTATCACTGATAGTGCCTACAAGAACCAGTAGATTTTGGTTAGCGTACAGTACGGTCCCTTCATCCATATATCCCGATCGAATCAACAACCATTGGTATATCGAGAGTCGCTCGAGATTCGATAACTATGCAATACATCTTGAAGATCAAATAGTGACATCGCATGTGCTACTAAGAAACCATTTCTTAAATCACATCATGTACTCTGGCCAGAGATTCGTCACACTAATATCTCCTCAGATCGCATAGGATATCCACACTCGCAAGTATGTGGTGAATCCTTGACAACAAAGCATCGACTCCTATATGTGTCGTAACTGTACCCAATCCCGACACCTGATGACCCCATTAGAGTCGGTAAACGAGTCAAAGCACAGTACTAGCATATAGAGTCTCAATGATGTTTCAAGTAGTAAGGACTAATGGTGTACAACCAAAACCGCGGACTATATCCACTCGATAAGTGATAACCACTTGGAAAGTCCGGATAGGGTAGTTCGATCATTCATCATATGAATATCCATTTGCATGCTTCAAACATCTCTATGTTCCTTACCAATGAAACGTGGTACTCTGCATCGCAAATGCTAGTCTCAAACTCGAGCGATCCTTATCCTTATTATCGGACGGCTCAATCGACTAGGAACTGTTTAGAATATACAGTGACTATAAGATGTGTTTCATGATAGACATCTCCATGTTCTACCACATATTACATACACTATAGTATATTCAAGGTCTTTATCAAAACAACAATAGTATATCACAATATAACAATATGAAGAAAGATAAAGTCATTGCCATTAATAAAAGTGTAAATTATATTAAACAAAAGATTGTTTATACAAAGAGTCATCAAAGCCCTTAGCCACAAGTTGGCTCACCGGGCACCCACTCTTTCAATCTCCCACTTGCCCTAAAGCCAACTAGTCATACTACGTAGACCCATTGCTTCGCGATGTTTGTCAAATAATGGTCCTGGCAAGGGCTTAGTAAGTGGATCAGCGATATTGTCTGCAGAGGCCACTCTTTCGACAGTGATGTCTCCTCTTTCCACAATCTCCCGGATTATGTGGTATTTCCTCAGTACGTGTTTGGATCTTTGATGAGACCTTGGTTCCTTTGCCTGAGCAACGGCACCCATGTTGTCACAGTACACCGGGACTGGATCAACAACTTCAGGAA
This sequence comes from Henckelia pumila, assembly GCF_033568475.1. Lineage (NCBI taxonomy): Eukaryota > Viridiplantae > Streptophyta > Magnoliopsida > Lamiales > Gesneriaceae > Henckelia > Henckelia pumila. The sequence goes on along the minus strand of NC_133123.1, from coordinate 202,197,239 downwards.
TGACGCCCAACTCTTGGACGAAATTCCTCATCCAAACGGCCTCTTTAGCAGCAGCTGATGCTGCAATGTATTCTGCTTCAGTGGTGGAATCCGCTGTGGTGTCCTGCTTGGAACTCTTCCAAGAGACAGCACCGCCATTGAGCATGAACACAAATCCAGAGGTTGACTTCGAGTCATCCATGTCACTTTGGAAGCTAGAGTCGGTATAGCCTTCCAATTTTAGTTCTCTTCCTCCATATACCATGAACATATTCTTAGTCCTTCGTAAGTACTTAAGAATGTCCTTCACGGCTTTCCAATGCATTTGACCGGGATTAGCTTGATATCTGCTCGTGACACTCAGAGCAAATGCTACATCCGGTCTGGTAGATATCATCCCATACATGATACTACCTATGGCTGACGCATATGGTACATGTGTCATTTTCTCTATCTCTTCATCAGTCTTGGGACACATAGACTTGGATAGAGAAACTCCATGACACATGGGTAGATGTCCTCTCTTGGACCCATCCATTGAAAACCGTTTCAATATGGTGTCGATGTAGGTTGATTGAGTGAGTCCTATCATTCTCTTAGATCTATCTCTATAGATCTGTATCCCAAAAATATAGGATGCCTCACCCAAATCCTTCATCGAGAATCTACCTGATAACCATATCTTTGTTGACTGCAACATCCCTACATCATTCCCAATGAGTAAGATGTCATCAACATAAAGTACTAAGAATGTCACAGCATCCTTAACTACTTTCTTGTACACGCATGGTTCCTCCGGGTTCTTGATGAAACCAAAATCCTTTATTGTTTCATCAAATTTCTGGTTCCAACTTCTTGATGCTTGTTTTAGACCATAAATTGATCTCTGAAGCTTGCATACCTTATGCTCGCTTCCCATGGATGTGAACCCCTCAAGCTGCTTCATACAGATTTCTTCCTTAATGTCTCCATTAAGAAAAGCAGTCTTCACATCCATTTGCCATATCTCATAGTCATACCATGCAGCTATGGCAATAAGGATTCTTATGGACTTGAACATTGCAACTGGCGAAAAGGTTTCATCATAGTCAACTCCTTGTCTTTGAGTATAACCTTTTGCCACCAATCGCGCCTTGTAGGTAAATACCTTACCATCAGGCCCAAGCTTTCTCTTGTAGATCCATTTACACCCTATTGGAACAATTCCATCGGGAGGATCTACTAGAGACCAAACTTGGTTTGTATGCATCGAATCTATTTCCGACTGCATAGCTTCAAGCCATAAATTTGAATCCGCATCAGAAATTGCTTCCTTGAAGTTTCTTGGATCACATCCAACATCGGGTTCATCTTGATCCCCTTCAAGAAGAAGACCATATCGAATAGGAGGTCTAGAAGTCCTCTCGGATCTTCTAGGTATAGGCGTGTCCAGCAATGGTTCCTGAGGTGTAGGATCGTTATTTTGTATTTTGGGTTCTTCTCGAATTTCTTCGAGTTCCATCATCTCGCCTTTCTTATCCAATAAGAACTCCTTCTCCAAGAAGGTGGCATTCCTTGAAACAAACACCTTTGTTTCAGCAGGATAATAGAAATAATATCCGATTGAATTCTTCGAATATCCTACAAAATAACATAAGCTGGATCGACTATCCAACTTATCTCCCACTGTCCGCTTCACGTAAGCAGGACATCCCCAAATCCTCAAGTACGAATACTTAGGAGCTTTGCCATTCCATAACTCGTATGGTGTTTTGTCCACTGCTTTAGTGTGGACGTTGTTCAACAACAATACCGCCGTTTCAAGCGCATAGCCCCAAAACGAAGGTGGAAGCTCAGTGAAGCTCATCATGGACCGAACCATGTCCAACAAAGTTCGATTACGACGCTCCGATACACCATTAAGCTGTGGTGTCATAGGAGGAGTCCACTGAGAGAGAATCCCATTCTCTTTTAGATAGTCCAAAAACTCGGTACTCAAGTATTCTCCACCTCGATCCGATCGAAGTGCTTTAATACTTTTACCTAGATTGTTTTCTACTTCAGCCTTGAATTCTTTGAACTTTTCAAATGCTTCAGACTTATATTTCATTAAATATAAATACCCATACCTTGAATAATCATCAGTAAAGGTAATGAAGTAGGTGTGGCCATATTGAGTCCCAACTCTAAATGGACCACAAACATCTGTATGGATCAAATCCAACAGATTTTGACTACGTTCAGGTTTCCCCTTAAAAGGAGATTTAGTCATTTTTCCTTTTAGGCAGGATTCACAAGTAGGTAGAGAGTTAATATCAGACATATCAAACATGCCTTCTCCCACTAGCTTGTTCATTCTCCTTGAGGAAATATGACCTAGCCTAGCGTGCCAAAGGTTTGCCGGGTTTTTGCTATCGATTTTCCTTTTGTTTGTTGTTGCCGGTTTATCAACATAATTTATTGGAACGTCTTTTAGTTTTAAGTTGTATAGATCGTTTTCAAGTTGTCCATTTCCAATTAAACATTCATTCTTATAAATATTGCAAATCCCATTCACAAAATTGCAAGAATAACCATCTCTATCAAGCATAGAAACAGAAATAATGTTTTTGACCAAATCCGGAACATATAAAACATCTCTAAAAAATAACTTAAAATTGTTCTGCAAAAATAAATGTCTCCTATAGCTTTGGATTTATCTCTGAAACCATTCCCGAGCCTTGACTGGGTCTCACCCATCCTTAGCCTATTACTTCTTGTCATCATTTGCAACTCATTGCAAATATGAGATCCACATCTGGTATCCAATACCCAAGAAGTAGTATTAAGAAAAACATTTATTTTAATGTAAAACATACCCTTTGCAGTTCGCAACTGCTTGAGGTATTCCTTGCAGTTACGTTTCCAATGACCGGGTTTCTTGCAGTGATGGCAAACTTGTTTAGACTTGTCCAATTTTGCATGTAACATTTGGCCTTGAGATCATGGTCCAACCATTTCTCTAGTTCGGCCAACCTTTCGGCAGTTACATCAGCCGGGGCTGTTTTTCGGAGAAGCTTTTTCTAACACTTAGAAAATCTTTTCCGAACTTAGGACAATCTTAACTTATGGAATCATTCTGTATTGTTTGCGCCAATGAGTTTGTTTTGTTGGAGAATAGAAACATGTGGATTACTGAGATGAAACAGACAATTATCGATGATTGTTTAAGCAATTTACTAAGACATAAAATAGGCGAAATTTATTTTATGAATTTTACTCCCACTATTGTAACGATTTCACTACCCTCTAGTGAAAATGGGAAACTATTTTCCTTAGTAAGAACATGGAGTCCAATTGACAATCTATGGTCCCGAATAATATCAGCCAACCATAATTTCAAAAGGTAGAGCCCAATTGCTTCCAAAGCAACCTCCATGTTTTTACCTCATGTCCAATAAGGGCCCAATAATATGACGCCGATTATAGTGACATGTCAAGATGACCCATCAATATTAAGTTGTGATGGACGGTCGCCATGTGGATCCCCAATAATATGAGCCGATCCCATGGGAGTTCCACCCAACTTACAACATGTGTCGATCCAATGTACAACTTTCCGACGAACGGGCCCCCCCAATAATATGAGCCGGACCGTATCCGCGGGTAGCATCTCATACATTGATCGTTGATGGAAGGTAGGAACATTTAAACAAATTTAAATTTCCTTTATTTATCTTGATATCAATTTTAAATCATATTTAAAATGAGGGATTTTAATTATAAAATTTGTCTCATCATTTTTAAAATTTTGTATGCTTGTCGGATTCACACAATTTTGTATAAAACATGCATACAACTATAATATCACATATTATATAGGATGATCGATTCCATTTCTAATCGACCCGTGGTTGCCAATCACGAGTCTTAGTCCAATCCTAGGTAATATGCAGTATGCAATGCAATCCTATTACATTTGCTTCCAATTTACATTTCTTCTGTCTTTATTGTCTGCTGGGCCCACCACCGTCTTCAAATCTTGATCTCCCACTAAATCTAATGTATTTACAATAAATAACAATGACAAGTAGGGGATACATTTTTAAGGGGTGGGAACGGGTCATAAACCAAGCCCACTTTTATTACATATGACATTCATATTGGGCCATAAACCAGGCCCTTTAATAAAACCAACAACAATAAAAACAAATGTAAATTCCTAACATACACCTACAAAATTGGTCATGGCAATCGATCATCCTTATCCAATAACATTTAATTCAAAATTAATTTATTGGATAACATGCAATGGCATTTAAATTTAAAAGGATAAAATCATATTTCATACATAAAATCTTATTTTACATATAAAATCATATTTTATCTTTTTGTCAAATAAAATCATATTTTATCTATAAAATCCAATTTTATACATAAAAACATATTTTATCAATATATCCATAAGATCATATCTTATCATCAATTGTACCAAAAATAATTAATTTCAAAATTCAATTTAAGGATAAAATATTAAAATTTTCCAAAAATTCAAATTTATCCAAAAATCAATTTTAAAATTTTCGGACTCGAACAATTCGATCCGACGCCTCGTGGACCAATCAAAACAATTTTCGATCGGACCAAAAATAGAATTTTAACATATTAAAATTTAATTTAAAAATTAAAAATTAATTTTTCCGCGGGCCTCCCGGGACATTCCCGGGCTGCCCGCGCCCCGTAGGGCTCGGGCAGCCCGGCTGCCCCTAGGGCAGCGACGATCGGTGCCCTGGGCAGCACCGTGCGCTGCCCTGGGCAGCGATCACATCGCTGCCCGGGTTTTTGCCCGAAAAAATATTTTTATTTTTAAAATATTTATTTTGTTTCAAAAACCGAGGCCTAAAATTTTTTTTTGTACAATCGATTAAATTTAATCGCTTGATCTGAGCAACCTGGCTCTGATACCACTGTTGGAGAACGCGGCGATCAGATCAATTAGGATTGATACCCGGTGCAGCGGAAGTTTAAAATTTTGTATGGAACGATTCCATAATAGGTATCAACCTTACGATTAAATTGTGTGTGTAAAAATTAAATAACGATTATAAAATTTTTACCTTTAATCTCGAATCGAGATTCTGGACACCAACAGATTTCTCTGCTCTTGTTGTATATCCCTGGAACTGATGGACGAACTGTTCTTCAATCAGGTCCACAAATGGATATTTAATCCCTCTGATAGATTGCACTAGAAAATCTATCAGAAGTTTCTACGAAGAGATTAACGAATTTGATCCGTTAAACCAGACTGTAATTCAAAATCACAGGCTGGATTTTTCTCGAGTAGACAGGGAAGGGGGCGGCCACTCTTGTTAGAAAATACTTAGGTTTTCGAAAATTGTGACCTTGTTGTATGTAATTTCTGTACTGCAATAACTTATTTATAATGTAGGCCACTAACAGCTTAGGGCCCATTAGTCATAAGTTCAAGCCCGACAAGCAAAGCCCGCATGTTCAGAAATTAATATAAAATTCATCGTGACTCCTATTGATAAACCGATTTCACCAATGTGCACAGAAACCATTTCTGCACCTTTTAAAGTCAAGATAAATTTTTCTGAATCCGAATTCAGTGATTTCCAAAAATGGCCATCCCTATGTCATTTTAGGAAATCTTACTCCTCTACTCTTAAATAAGAAGTCCAACTTCTTTGTTCATTAAATTTAACTCTTTAAATTTAACTATCTCAACGGGGATTAAAAATCCATTACACTGTGTGACCCTCAATGGTTCAGGGATACAGCTAGCCGTGGGCTCACAACTCTTTGTGACTCGGAACAACAATTTCCGACTTGCCCATCGAATCATGGTATGAGAGCCTAGAAACATCGCCCCATGATTCCCTAGGTATCACTGATAGTGCCTACAAGAACCAGTAGATTTTGGTTAGCGTACAGTACGGTCCCTTCATCCATATATCCCGATCGAATCAACAACCATTGGTATATCGAGAGTCGCTCGAGATTCGATAACTATGCAATACATCTTGAAGATCAAATAGTGACATCGCATGTGCTACTAAGAAACCATTTCTTAAATCACATCATGTACTCTGGCCAGAGATTCGTCACACTAATATCTCCTCAGATCACATAGGATATCCACACTCGCAAGTATGTGGTGAATCCTTGACAACAAAGCATCGACTCCTATATGTGTCGTAACTGTACTCAATCCCGACACCTGATGACCCCATTAGAGTCGATAAACGAGTCAAAGCACAGTACTAGCATATATAGTCTCAATGATGTTTCAAGTAGTAAGGATTAATGGTGTACAACCAAAACCGCGGACTATATCCACTCGATAAGTGATAACCACTTGGAAAGTCCGGATAGGGTAGTTCGATCATTCATCATATGAATATCCATTTGCATGCTTCGAACATCTCTATGTTCCTTACCAATGAAACGTGGTACTCTGCATCGCAAATGCTAGTCTCAAACTCGAGCGATCCTTATCCTTATTATCGGACGGCTCAATCAACTAGGAACTGTTTAGAATATACAGTGACTATAAGATGTGTTTCATGATAGACATCTCCATGTTTTACCACATATTACATACACTATAGTATATTCAAGGTCTTTATCAAAACAACAATAGTATATCACAATATAACAATATGAAGAAAGATAAAGTCATTTCCATTAATAAAAGTGTAAATTATATTAAACAAAAGATTGTTTATACAAAGAGTCATCAAAGCCCTTAGCCACAAGTTGGCTTACCGGGCACCCACTCTTTCACTACTAACTGACAACTAATAGCATTAATTAAACTTAATAAAGCAAAAATTCTTAATAGAGTAAAACGTGCGGAAACATAATCCATAATTTACATATCAGCTTAGTAAAACATATTCAGGCTTATTACTGTAGTGATACAACGATAACGAAGAACTTAAAAGTAAACATTATACAGCTGTATCGAATCCTGTTGTATAAATAACTTTTCAAGGCTCTTGCTCCCTAGTCCTGCCTTGAACTACCAGCTCCGTCCATCCTGTGACCTGCCCCGTGGAATAGGGTGTCCAAGATAAAAACTAGTACGTGAGCGCTAACGCCCAGTACATAAACATGAGTAAACGTATATATATGATGCATGCAACATGATGACTGGTAAAGGGTAATTTGAAAAGTCATTCTCAGTATCGGCGCCACATGAGTGCTGCCACCGGACGAATCAAGCTCTGGGTGCAACCACACTCGTCTAGTACACCAGAGTAGTCAGACATACATGTCCCCCCCATCGCGGTACTGTCAGTGACAAACTATCGAGTATAGAGCTGAGCGGCTCTATAATCAGGTATAACAAGGTATAGGCTCAACGTGTATGTGCACATGATATATGAATATAGAAAGCGGTAAAACATGCATCATGCCACATAATAATGCCAAATAAATGCAACATATAAACATGTATACTCGCTGGCAATCTCAGTCAATGTGTACGTACCTCTAAGCTAGTTCAAGTCTAGTAGGATGCTAGGTTCCAAGCCTATATTCAAAAGTTCACCGTATCAGTACACAAGTTCTATAAGTCTTAACTAAGCTAATAAGTACTCCCAAAACTTAAATAGATTCTCGGACCATACCTTCGTCCGTCTTAAGCCCTTTAAATTTCACACAAAAAACATCAAAATTTGTAAATTAAATAAAATAATGGCAAAACAACAAATTAAGTAGTAATAATTTTTATTTTTAGTTAAATAATATTTATAGTATATACCAATTCTGAAACTATGTTTGTAAAAAAAAATATTTATAACTTAACTACAACTTTGTGTAATCAAAACATAAAGCATAATATATATTGAGCATATAGTGCTCATAAGTAAGGGATGTATTGCATAGGAATCCTAAAACTCGGTACCTTTCTATAGCAGATTAAACAAACATACGTTGATAGTTTTGCACATAGAGCGAAAATCATAAACTTGTAAGAAATTGCAGAAACAGTTAAGATTTCACAGGGTAAAAGATGCAAGAAAGAATGGCTCTACCTGTATCCGTAAGGAGAATACACATAAGGGGCAGCTATGAGTGGTGTCCCAGCTGGAAACCCCATGTAAGGGTTGGAACGTCGAGGGCAGAATTGCTTCATTCCAAGAACTTTAGTCCTCTTGGCTTGTGGGACCCCGGGGCTCGTCTACTTAAATACCATAAATAAGTAAGGTAACTAAAATAAGCAGCAACAATAAACATAAAAACAAAAAAGTTAAAAAAGGGCCTCGCTCGATCGGTTAAACTTAATCGATCGAGCGGGCAACAAATCCCAACTCTCTGGTTGAAGCAAACCTGGCCTCGCTCGATCGGTGCAATTCAACCGATCGAGCGGACATGTCTGCTCCAAAATTCCAAAATCCACTCGAGCTGGTTCAGATTGTTTTGCTGCTAGTTTTCTATCCAAAAATCTAATATCAATGGTTCTAACATTGAAATGCAAAGATTCAATCACCACCATACATGATAAACTTACTCCCAATATGATCCAACAACACATAATCTATACAACTCTAGAATATGCAAAGCTAAACAATACAAAAGTTGGATACCATCCAAACTCAACATGGTTTAAAGGTAAGTTTCCAACAACAATTTTCCAACAGCTAGCATCAACATAACCCGGAGCTCCACTTATAAACTCTTCCCAATGCTCTTGGCCTCCTATAACTTGGCCCTGAAATACCTGTTGCAATGCATACACAAAAACAAAGCAATAGTCGAAAAACCAGCAAGTCTAAAGACTTAGTATGAATGACGAAAACATATTCTTACTCACATGTAGCCATACCATACATTTCAAATCATAAATAACACGTTATAAAATGCATAATAAAATAAATGGCTAGGAAGGAATAAGGCTCAAAGGCGACACCGATTTAGATGCTAGAACGCAACACTCACCATCAATGTTAAAACTCCTCATTGATGTTATAAACCCGGAATCTAAGTATCAATGCTAAAATCGCATCATTGATACTTGATATCGATGTTTTAAACTCATCAACGATATCAGGACAATCGAAGAGAAAGGTTAGGCGCAAGAAACACAATGAGATGACAAAATACAAAATCACCTCATAATATAGCCTAAAAATTAAGCTACAAGCTCATAACTCCAACAAAGAATAGCAAAACACATAAACACATAAAATAGAAACTATTGTATGATTTAAGGGATCGAGAGATCAAACACATCTCGATGCTCATTCCCTGCTTTGGTCATCGTCGAATCATACCTTTATCTTTTCAATCTTGATTCTGAAATATCTTCAAATGCTCAAGCTACAATCACACAAATCTTGTATCAATTCACTAGCTAGAATGGTAGCAGTCTCAAGGCTAGAACTCAACCCTTGATCTACTTCTTTGACAACCTGAATTCTTCGATTCGAATTTGATATGTTCTTCACCTTCAAGCTGAAATGAAGTGTTCTATTAGCTCACAACATCTCACAATCTCATTCAAATCCTGTTAAAGCTCAAACAACTACAAGACTTGATTGATCAACCAAAACTCAAACCGACGGCGCACCGATTCAAAATCGGCAATTCCTACAACTTATTCAACATCTAAACATTGATATATAACATATATCAATATCCTTTCTTCAATATAATTTCGAAATCCAGCAACATGTATTTCCAGAAATATATTAAACGTAAACTGACAGCGTAACGGTACAAATTCGGTACCCGAAACTGAAATCTATCAATTCTAACCTCCAAGTTTACTTCAAATACATCACATACAACAAGAATATCAAATTAAACCAGCATATCAGAAGGTTCAAGCATTCAAAACATATTCTGAAAATCATAACAATTGCATACGTTGTCCGTTCTTCGTTCCGGCTTCGATATCGTAAAGCTTATATCATCAAGAACACTAACACATACTCAAATTCTGATTTTTCCCAACATCAACACATCATAATTTCGAGACCTAATGAATCAAAGAGATACTTACCTCACAACAAAGATCTTTTCGCAAGGATTCCAAAACTATGCTCGGTTTTAAAATCGGACAGCCGGATCTTGAGATATTAAATTTTGAAGATGAAAATCCAAAGAAGAAGCTGACGCTCTCGGTTGTCTTGCTGAAGAAATCTGAATCCTAAAGATAATACATGCATTTACACGTATTCAAGCTATAAATGTCATGTGTCATCCACTTGCCTAGCCAAAATTTTACTTTAGCCCCTAAGCTTGGTATATTTGCAATTAAGTCACTGCGCAAGTTTTTGACTTCTTATTAAATCCTTTCATTCCGGAAACTTGGAATTTAAATCTTAAATCCCATAAATATCTAATTCAAATATTTAATCTTTTAATTTAAGAATATCGGAATTTAAATCTCACTATCCATAAATTCTCAAATTAAATATTTTCAGCTCGGAAATTAAATCTCAAATTCCAAAATTAATAACTTAATATTTTCGGGGCCTTACAATTCTCCCCCTCTAAGACATGATTTCGTTCTCGAAATCGCAGGCACATATACCGAAAAAAATAAGTGCTGAATAAACGACTGAAGTAAAAATCTCTCTTCAGTGAAATAGCTCAAGATATCGTATCTCAATCTCAATATCATAGGTTGAATGAATACTGAAACAGTTTCACCCTTTCAAACGAGTTTCGAATACATCTATCTCATATCATGCTCTAATTCTCAGGTAGCTTTCTCAACACCGTATATATACTGCTGCACATCACCTAGCTTAAAATCTCATCCAGTTATATCTCACTTGGATAGAATACATAGAAAGTATTTAACTCATACTTCCTCACAGAAACATGTATAACACCTCGTGTATAACGGATAAAACTGAAGAGATATTTAATCTCTCAACTGGGTGCATTCCGTAACTTGCTCTCGTTCGGAGGCTCATAATTATACTCTGTCTTGCTCTACTTCATTCTAGACTGAATTAACCAAATCGTATTCGACATTTATCATGATCATTCTGGTTCAATCATTTATGATGTTTAAATCTTGTCTCAGATAAGGACACTATGCATCTTGATAGGCATGTTTGTGTTTCATATTTTAGTATCATTTTATTGTCGTTTGTGCATGCATTCATTTGTTTAATTAAGTTTTTATTATATTTCATACATCGTGTCTACATAACGTGCTCCCGGTTTTATTGTGTAGGATGTAATGAATTTGCCAGAAAATATGCATATGAAGAATTGACAGATGATAGAAGTGAAAAGAGAATAACAAGAGCTCTGTTATGGTGCAAAATAAGTGAAGAAGAGAAGCAAATAAAGAAGATGGAAAAGTAGAGCGGTTCGTTAGAGTTGTTAACAAACAGCTCAACCGAACAGCACTAACAAAGCGCCCTTGAAGGAGTGCTATCGCTCTAACGAAGGGCTCTAACTGTACACAAGAGAGAAGATTTGAAGCGCTATCGCGCTTGTGGGGAGAGCTACTGCACTTTGATGAAGAAGAAGGATGATGCGCTGTTGAAAGTTGAGGCTGCGCGATAGCGCATCAGGATTGCCCATTTGCGCTGCTGTGATGCGCAAAGGAAATTGGAGAAGAAAAGTGTCCGCTCGATCCGTCCAGTTCACCGATCGAGCGCGCCTATGGAAAATTGGGATAGTAAGTTGGCATATTTTCTCGCGCTAGATCTGTCCAGTTCACCCGATCGAGCGCGCTTGTCGTGCAGAGAAAAAATTAGAATTTTAGAATTTTAAAACTATTATTTTGCGGGCTTTATTTCATTGGCTTTCAAGGCCATATAAATAAGATCTTTAAACGTAAAAGGGGGGATCATCAGATTGAAGGGAACGCAGAGGACGGCTACAAACACAGAGAAAACATCTGGCGGCTAGGTTTTATCTTTCTTGTTCTTAGATTTAATTCTTTCTTAGTACTTGGTTAAGGAATACGAAACCCTTGATTTTATTCACTTTGTGAGATTTTGATTTTCAATGTTTGATTTTTATCGAGTATCAAGAGTTGTTCTGGTTTATTTCATGCTTGTGTGTTTGATTAATAGATTGATCACCTGATAATTCTTTCGTACAATCTACCGCTAAATTAGAATTCAAATCCTTAATTGTTTGAATCATCTAATTTGTGAAGCAACTGCGTTTAATATTTTCTGCTATTGAATTTGTTAAATCGTAGGAACAACAATTGACTAGGCTAAATAAAACTTCTGGTGTTTGTGTTGTCTAGCTTCATCAGTTTTACTCGTTTGAATGCTACCGTAGATTTAAATCTGATCGCTGGTATTGGGTTAATTTATGGGATAAGAGTTAATCTAGAACTCTGGTGTCTAATTAACTAAGATTAAAGTGAAACAGGAATTTGATTTTCAATGATGAATATTTGATAGGATTAATTATTTTTAGGGAATCGATGATTGAATAAATAAATATCAAGGGTGTAGTCGATCGAAACCAAGTCTCGTCTCTTATTGATAATTCCAGTTGAATTTTCATTCTTGCATGATAGTGATAATATTAACTTTTAATTGCTTAAATTTTCAGTAGTTAATCCCAAATCTCAAAACCACCTTTTGTTTATTTAGAACACATTAAATTTACCTTTTCTCGTAGGAATGATCCCTACTCACACTACTACATTTTTCGTGGTTATCTAATTGAGTTGGTTAATTTGGGCGTGACGCGACTTAGCGCTACCAAATTTTGGCTCCGTTGCCGGGGAAAGACGTTTAATTTATTTATGTTTTTGTTTTTTTTATTTTTATTATTCCTCCTAGTTCTACTCTTGTTTGTTCGTGCGTGCAGGTGAATCTTCGGAAGAAGAAGAATTTCCATACGACCCAGAGATAGAAAGAATTTTGCATAGGCGAAGGGGGATTCTTGCGGTGTAATACTTCAAGATGTTAAATCGACAAGTATTCACAAGTTTTACCCAGCAACACGGAGAGTCATTCTACGCAGCATGGAAGAGATTCAAAGATTTGGAAGCCATCTTCCGGTATCATGAGTTTTCTAACTATTCTCTCCTTACAATTTTTCTTATGGTTTGGATGCAGTGACAAAAAGATGGGTAATTGATGGAGCTTTCACAACCGGTATTTCAATATTTTGCCGAGATGATGATACAATGAGACACCTGTTGGATGATATGACCGAGTTTTACTATTACCGGTATTCGCACTCTCAATACCCAGAACTTACAGACCAACCATTCGAGCTTCAAAAGGAGGAGGGAAGTTGTTCGCAGTTGATCTTACATCCGTTGGAGGATAACATGAGCAAGCTTGTGGAATCGACTGTGGAAACCGTAGAAGATCTAAAAAATTCTAGATGTCATCTTGTGGAGAAAATGGAGAATATCAAGAGATCAATCTGCCATGAACACAAAGAACAGGAAGTGACACAATATACTCAATCAGTGACCAAATCAATTTGGTTTAATGATGATGACTCAGAGAATTAGGATTGGGAGTGCGAATCCATTCCTACTGAAAATTTAGATGTGTTTGAGTCTTCTCTTCTTATTGAACCTCAGTCGGAAGATGTTTTGGAAGGAATTTTGTATGATGGAAATATGTTACCACTTGAGTTTGAGGATGATGGAGTTCAAGAGTCCATCAATATGAGCTCATCGATAGTATTATCATACAAACATCCCCAAGATCCTTCCCTTCCATCAATATTAGTTTCAAAAGATGTTGGCTTCCGAGAGCCCGCAGAGTTGTTCTATTCCTATGTTTACCAGCTACTTTGGTGTGTTGTTGAGGTGACGAGCTTAAACTGTATACATCTAGCCAAGCTTGAGGGCACATGGAACAAAGACCCATTTTTGGTGTCATATGACAGTTATTTTGGACGTCAGTCGCTCTTTGAGTAGTGCTTCTGAGAGTCCAGCCGACGACTGAAAATCAAGCGCTGGCTGGGAAGCAACCAAGTTCCTTTTGCCTTTATTTCATTATTTTTGTGTTGTTCTTGTTGTTTATTTTCTTTGTTTTCAGGAACCTAGCCGCCCCATCTGCCGTCCAATTTTCAATAGGAGTCTTCCATTATTCAGCCTGAGGTCGAATAGGATGACAACGCCAACACTTGAACCATGGGAGTTCTGTTTTAATTTTGCATCTCGTTATCATTTTGTTATTTGTGTTGTGTGTTGTGTTTATAGTGCTAGAGCATTGAGGGAAATGCTTTAGATAAGTGTGTGTGTGGGGGGGGGGGGGTGGGGGGTGCATTCAGTATTTGGTATTTTGTCTTGCTTTTGTTTTTGGTTTCGCATTTGCATTTAGTTCGTAAATTGTTTCATGTGTGTTTTGTGTGTATAAGTAAAGGATGATTTCTAGTATTTCTAGCTTATGAAGATGAAGTTGAAAATATTTTGAAATTTTTTAAAAAAACTGTACTCTTGATTGGACATGAGAAACCATAGGTTGATTGTTGAATATTTTTTTAAGCACGCATGTTTAACCTGTGAAGTGTAGCGATGTATTAGATATTGTGGATGTCTGTTGGACTATTGCATGATAATAGGTGTCTTTGGAACTTGATAGTTCTTGAATTTTGATGATTTTTTTGATATGGCATTCACTTGCTTGGGCGCACCTTAAAATATTTTGTTTTTAAGAAGGAAAAAAATTTTTAGAAACCATTTAAATCCATCCGGGTTGCGAGCAAGATGTTTGAAATCCTATTCATCTTGTTTGTAGTTAAGTACGCGGATTACATGGGGTTAATCTTTTTTTAAAAAAAAACCTTAATTCCTTTCGGATTGTAAGCAAGGAATTGAAATCCTAATTCCCTTGCTTATGGTTAAGTTTGCGGGTAAAATGAGATTAAATAATTTTTGAAAACATTTTGAAGTAACGATTCCATCCGGGCTTGGAATGTGAATGAAATTCTATTCACTATTTCCTAGCTAAGTTTGCGGACCTAATGGGGTTGTAGTTCCATCCGGGCTATAGACGAGGGGATTAAAATACGAATCCTATCTAGTTGTGGCTAAGTATGCGGGTAATTATTGGGACTTTAAAATTTTCGGGTGAAAAATCCGACGGTGCGTAATTATTCTCAAGGAAGTTGTATTGTGTTGAAGGATTGTTGAAAGGAGGGTTCTTGATTGTGAGGCTTGCACTGAATTGTTCTAGGTCGGCGAACAGTCTTGAAGCTTTGTATTTTGAAGTTGCATGTAACTGGGATAACATGACACACACACACGTTCGCATTCGACTGAAGGTGTATCGTTGATGATCGAGAGTAGCTATGAACTTGTTTTAGATGAAAGTGGTTTTCTCTGAGGCTATGTTGTGCATGCTCATCCTTGCTTATGTATTTGCTTTGTTTCATTTTGTTGCATAACTTGCTCAAGGGCGAGCAATGATTAAGTGTGGGGGTATTTGATAGGCATGTTTGTGTTGCATATTTTAGTATCATTTTATTGTCGTTTGTGCATGCATTCATTTTTTTAATTAAGTTTTTGTTTATATTTCATACATCGTGTCTACATAATGTGCTCCCGGTTTTATTGGGTAGTGTAGTGACCCTTACCCGGATCACCTACTAACAGAGCTTAGGCATGCAATTAACTTAATAAAATAGATATCAGAATAAACTGCGGAAACCATAAATATTATACAATCCCAAGTAAAGGAATCTGTAATTTATCCAATTAATATACAACCAAATCGAATAGCTGTATCAACCTCAAAACAACAGAAATAAAACCTAGACGAAGCTCCAGCTGGTCAACCACTGACTAGCCCCTCTTGGATCCACCCGCCTCGTCCAATCGCAAACCTGCCCCATGGAATAGGGTGTCCAGAAACACAGAGTACGAGACGTGAGCATAAAACGCTCAGTACGAGAGTATGAGTATACATGCATGCAAAGTGAACTCCCTATAAACTCGAGGTCAAGGATCAGATAACAGAGACAGACCGGGCCCTGGTATGTAGCACGCTGTACCATCGCTTCAGGAGGTGGCTCCCATACCATAATACAAGTGGATATGCCGGACCCAAATCGATGGAAGTCCAACCACTAACAGGATAGGGAAAAACCCTACTAACAGACATCTCAAAGGAGATAGCTCAGTATGCAAATGAATGCAGCATAAATAAATGACATATAAACCATGCAGTCACATAATACATGCATACTCAGTCAGGATATCTCGAACAGTACTTCCGTACCTCAAAAAAGTTCAAGCTCTACCAACTCTAGGTCCACAATTGCTCTAAAAGCCTTAACTAAGCTATTGCATACTCCTAAATATTTATAGGAAGCAAAAGCTATACCTTCGTCCGTCGTTAGCCCTTTGATGTCGATGCCTCCAGAACTTGGGCACAACTCTGCTACGACTATCGAACGCCTCGACGACTCCCGGGTAAAGCCTAGGAAGGCTAGAACAACTCGAATACGACTAGAGTAGAGAGGAAATCTGGAATTGGCAATTGAAAATGAATTCTCGGCCTTCTATTTATAGACAACGATCGGAGCTTTCGATCCTCGATCGGAACGTCCGAACCTCGATCGGAACGTCCGATCCTGCCATCGGAGCTTCCGAAGATCCTGATCTGCCACGTGTCAAAATATCACTTGTTGACTCCGGATAGGGGTGATCAGAGCTTCCGATCCTGATCGGAGCTTCCGATCTTGCCATACGTCATGCCTGACGTAATACCATCGGAGCTTCCGATACTGTTCGGAACTTCCGAACTCACCTTCGGAGCTTCCGAACTCTATCCAAGTAATTATGATTAATTCCTTAATTACTGATTTTGGTTACGGGCTACTACATTCTCCCCTACTTAAGATATTTCGTCCTCGAAATCAGATCTTAAGTACTGAATGAAATACAAAAATCAGAAACATTCTTTATTCAAATAAAACGTTTACAGAGTTTGCAACTGAATACAACTTAAGAATGAAATAAAAACAACTAAGGATGGTCTTCACGCATCCTGTCCTCAAGCTCCCAAGTAGCTTCTTCAGTGCCTCGGCGCTGCCACTGAACTAAAACCAAAGGAATGACTTTGTTCCGTAAAACCTTATCCTTATAATCCAGGATACGAATAGGTTTCTCAACATAGGTCAAATCCTTGTTCACCTGAATCTCAGACCGCTGCAGAATATGAGATTCATCCGCCACATACCATCGCAACAGAGATACGTGGAACACGTCGTGAATACTGGATAGATGCGGTGGCAAAGCTAGTCGATAAGCCAAATCACCAATGCTTTCCAAGATCTCAAACGGACCGATAAACCTGGGAGACAACTTTCCATTAAGGACGAATCTGAGAATCTTGCGGAAAGGTGACACTCTCAGAAACACTTTCTCCCCGACATCGAACTGCAAAGGCCTACGCTTGATATTAGCATAGCTGGACTGACGATCCTGTGCAGTCTTAATCCGTTTCTTGATCTGATCAACAATGTCTATCACCTGCTAGATAAACTTCGGTCCCTCAGCCTGTCTCTCCCCCACTTCTTCCCAGAAGAGTGGAGTACGACAACGTCTCCCGTACAACGCCTCAAAAGGTGCCATCCCAATACTAGTATGATAGCTGTTGTTGTACGCGAACTCGATCAATGGCAAATGATCCTGCCAGGCTGAACCAAAATCCATGACGCACGCTCTAAGCATATCCTCCAAAGTACGGATAGTGCGCTCCGACTGACCATCAGTCTCCGGATGATAGGCAGTACTCAAACTGAGAGTAGTACCCATTGCACGCTGAACACTCCCCCAGAATCTAGAAGTGAACCTGGGGTCCCGATCGCTGACAATGCTCACAGGCACTCCATGAAGTCGAACAATCTCCTGAATGTACAACCGAGCCATACAATCCACATTGTACTCTCGACTATAGGCAATGAAATGCGCTGACTTGGTGAGTCGGTCCACCACAACCCAGATAGCATTACAATTCCTCGGGGATACCGGCAAATGGGTCACAAAGTCCATTGTGATAAACTCCCATTTCCATTCAAAAATAGGCAGACTGTGAAGCAATCCTCCAGGTTGTCGGTGCTCTGCTTTGACCTGTTGACACACCAAACATCTCGAAACAAACTGATAAACACTGCATTTCATACCCTTCCACCAGAAACGAGTACGTAGATCTTTGTACATCTTGTTGCTCCCAGGATGAATACTCAACTTAGTGCGATGCACCTGAGACAAAATCTCCTCTCGCAACTCTTCATCCTGCGGAATCACAAGCCTACCAGACAAACACAGAAAGCCATCTGATTGATAGTGAAATCCACATGAGCTACCCTCGTTAGCTAGACGAGCTAAACGCTGGGTTTTTGAATCAGATATCTGAGCATCTCGAATCTGCGAATACAAAGCTGGCTCAGATAGTATCGCAAACATCTGGATACTCTGCATACCTTTCTTATGCTTGAAGGTATATCCCGAAGTACAACAGTAACTTATCGCACTAGACATCGAACAAGTCTGAAGTGCGGATAGTCGCACCTTGCGACTCAAAGCATCAGCAGTGAGATTAGCAGCTCCCGGATGGTACTTAATCTCGCAATCATAGTCCTTAAGCAAGTCCATCCAATGTCTCTGCCTCATGTTCAACTCCACCTGAGTGAACAAATACTTGAGACTCTTATGGTCGGTGAAGATATCAAATTTCTCGCCATACAGATAATGACGCCAGATCTTCAAAGCGAACACAATGGATGCTAACTCCAAATCGTGGACTGGATAGTTGTCCTCGTGAAGCTTCAGCTGTCTAGAAGCGTATACGATCACATGCCCATTCTGATTCAGGACACAACCTAACCCCTGAAGAGAAGCATCCATGTATACCACATACCCTCCAGATCCTGACGGTAATGCCAACACCGGCGCAGAAGTCAACCGCCGTTGAAGCTCACAGAAATTTTCCTCACACTCGGAGGACCACTCGAAATCCACACCCTTGCGGGTAAGCTGCGTCAACGATCGAGCTAACTGAGAGAAGTTCAGAATGAAGCGACGATAATACCCTGCTAGACCCAGAAAACTACGGATCTCAGCAACTGTCGTCGGACGCGACCAATTAAGCACCGCTTCAATCTTGCTTGGATCAACAGAAATCCCCTCCCTGGATATGATATGGCCAAGAAAGACCACTCTATCCATCCAGAACTCACACTTTCTCAGCTTGGCGTACAACGGCTCATCTCGAAGAGTCTGCAGTACCAACCACAAGTGAGAAACATGCTCTTTCGTATTACGTGAATACACCAAGATGTCGTCAATGAAGACCACGACAAACTTGTCCAAATACTCCCTGAAGACACAGTTCATCAAATCCATGAATATAGCCGGCGCATTAGTCAAACCAAATGGCATCACTAGGAACTCGTAATGCCCATAGCGAGTACGGAATGCAGTCTTGGCTACGTCCCGATCACGGACTCTCAACTGATGATACCCAGATCTCAAGTCAATCTTGGAGTAAACTGACGTGCCCTGCAGCTGATCAAACAAGTCATCAATACGAGGCAACGGATACTTGTTCTTCACAGTGACTCGATTCAGCTGCCGATAGTCAATGCACAAAAATTACCTCCTAGTTTCCACCTGTCCTGTCCAAAACCTTCGGTTTACCAGATGGTTAGTAGGCGGTATAGGTAAATTTGAAGGGAAAGGGCATCGACCCATCCTTATTTTTTACAAAGAGAACAGGAGCTCCCCAAGGAGATACACTAGGACGAATATACCCCTTGTCCAAAAGATCCTGTAGCTGATTCTTCAACTCACGCATCTCTGACGGAGCCAGACGATACGGTGCTCGAGAAATAGGCGAAGTACCCGACATCAACTCTATGCCAAACTCGACTTCCCTAACAGGAGGAAAACCCGAAATCTCATCAGGAAATACATCTGGAAATTCATCCACAACAGGAATGCTCTCTATCCCAATACTCTCAGCGGACAAATCAACTGCATAGATAAGGTAGCCTTCCCTGCCAGACTCTAGAGCTCGACAGGCTCTCAAAGCTGATACCAAAGGCATCGGGGGTCGCGCTCCCTCACCATAGAAAAACCAGCTCTCACTCCCCTCCGGATGAAAGCATACTAATATCTGATAGCAGTCCACTGAAGCTTGATAGGTAGTCAACATATCTATTCCCAGAATGCAATAAAAGTCGTCCATCGCCAGGACCATGAGATTCGCTAACAGAATGTTCCCTTCAAACTCTAAAGGGAAACCCATCACTAGACGCTTAGCCAAAGCAGATTGGCCCGTCGGAGTAGAAACAGACATCACTACGTCTAGTGCAATGCATGGTAACTTATGCCTCTTAACAAAACGTGCAAAAATGAAGGAATGAGATGCACCAGTGTCAATAAGTACAAGAGCAGGTATACCATAAAGCAGAAATGTACCTGCGATGACTTTCTCATTCTCCTCCACTGCCTGATCATGTCTCAGGGCAAACACCTGGCCAGAAGCTCGTGGCCTCAAATGAGAACTCCCAGCAGGCTGTCCCTGCGACCTCTGCTGAACGGTGGCCTAAGAACCAGATCCTAAACCAGAACCAGAACCACCTCCCCCAGATAGTGGACAATCCCTCCGGATATGACCAGTCTCTCCACAACGGAAACAAGCTCCAGAAGCTCTACGACACTTGTCGAATGGATGGTTCTTCCCACAGTGATCACACTTGTCCTTCTTACCGAAGCGGACAACACCAGCAGAGCCAGAGGAAGAAGAAGTAGATCCAGACTTCTTGAAAGATTGGGCACGGGGACCCAAAGAACTAGCAGGTCTCGACTGAAAGAAAGACCTGTTCCGCCGAATGCTGTCCTCCGCCTGGTGACAATGGCTCACCAAACCTCGTAGGACATGTCGTCGCCAACCGCCACATGGTCATGGATCTTAGGGTTAAGGCCCTGAAGGAACATATTATACTTCATCCCAGAGCTGTCAGCAATCTCGGGGCAATAGGATAGCAGATCAAAGAACTTCTGCTGATACTCATCAATAGACATTGCTCCCTGTCGCAGACTCAGAAGCTCTCCTACCTTCGACTGACGGAGTGCAGGAGGAAAATACAGCTTCTGAAAAGCTGTGCGGAACTCGGCCCAGGTGGCCACTCCTCTATCCGCCACAAATGGTGCAGAAGTAAACCTCCACCACCTGCGCTCACGTCCATCCAGAAGATAACACAGGGTCTCCATCTTCTGCTCCTTGGTGCATTGGAAAGTCTGAAAAGTCGTCTTCATGCGGTCTAACCAGTTCTCCGCATCCTCCGGAGACTCACCTCCAACTAAGGGCTTAGGACCCATAGCTAAGAATCGACGCACAGTGAAACGCTTGTCATCATGATGACGATGACGCCGTTCTCGACGATGCTCTCGGTCGGCATCACCCCAACGCCCACCAATACTGCCATGAGAACTCTGGTCATCACGATCTGCCATCTACAAAAATACCTCATGATGAGACTAAATCCCAAGAATACTTTTGCATGCTCTGATACCATAAATATAGTGACCCTTACCCGGATCACCTACTAACAGAGCTTAGGCATGCAATTAACTTAATAAAACAGATATCAGAATAAACTGCGGAAACCATAAACATTATACAATCCCAAGTAAAGGAATTTGTAATTTATCCAATTAATATAAAACCAAATCGAATAGCTGTATCAACCTCAAAACAACAGAAATAAAACCTAGACGAAGCTCCAGCTGGTCAACCACTGACTAACCCCTCTTGGATCCACCCGCCTCGTCCAATCGCAAACCTGCCCCATGGAATAGGGTGTCCAGAAACACAGAGTACGAGACGTGAGCATAAAATGCTCAGTATGAGAGTATGAGTATACATGCATGCAAAGTGAACTCCCTATAAACTCGAGGTCAAGGATCAGATAACAGAGACAGACCGGGCCTTGGTATGTAGCACGCTATGCCATCGCTTCAGGAGGTGGCTCCCATACCATAATACAAGTGGATATGCCGGACCCAAATCGATGGAAGTCCAACAACTAACAGGATAGGGAAAAACCCTACTAACAGACATCTCGAAGGAGATAGCTCAGTATGCAAATGAATGCAGCATAAATCAATGACATATAAACCATGCAGTCACATAATACATGCATACTCAGTCAGGATATCTCGAACAGTACTTCCGTACCTCAAAACAGTGCAAGCTCTACCAACTCTAGGTCCACGCCTATAGTCTGCTCTACACTGCCAAATGATACTACTATCATTAAAGTGCTCTAAAAGCCTTAACTAAGCTATTGCATACTCCTAAATATTTATAGGAAGCAAAAGCTATACCTTCGTCCGTCGTTAGCCCTTTGATGTCGATGCCTCCAGAACTTGGGCACAACTCTGCTACGACTATCGAACGCCTCGACGACTCCCGAGTCAAGCCTAGGAAGGCTAGAACAACTCGAATACGACTAGAGTATAGAGGAAATCTGGAATTGGCAATTGAAAATGAATTCTCGGCCTTCTATTTATAGACAACGATCGGAGCTTTCGATCCTCGATCGGAACGTCCGAAGCTCGATCGGAACGTCCGATCCTGCCATCAGAGCTTCCGAAGATCCTGATCTGCCACGTGTCAAAATATCACTTGTTGACTCCGGATAGGGGTGATCGAAGCTTCCGATCTTGCCACACGTCATGCCTGACGTAATACCATCAGAGCTTCCGATCCTGCATCGGAGCTTTCGATCCTGTTCGGAACTTCCGAACTCACCTTCGGAGCTTCCGAACTCTATCCAAGTAATTATGATTAATTTCTTAATTACTGATTTTGGTTACGGGATACTACAGGTAGGATGTAATGAATTTGCCAGAAAATATGCATATTAAGAATTGACAGATCCGTCCAGTTCACCCGATCGAGCGTCTGGTCGCGCAGAGAAAAAATTAGAATTTTGGAATTTTAAAACTATTATTTTGTGGGATTTATTTCGTGGGTTTTCAAGGCCATATAAATAAGATCTTTAAACGTAAAAGGGGGGATCATCAGATTGAAGGGAACGCAGAGGACGGCTACTGACCGGCTAAATCGATATGAATAAAATCTACTGACAAGCGAACCAGGTCAAATTATAATTTAGTGGACAAAGGTCCAGATGTCGAACCCACAGGGACTGTAAATATATGATTACCAAAATATATTTATTTCTACTTAATCTAGACTATTGAATAAAGCTGATTCAGATTTTTAACTAATAAATAAAATTGCAATTATATTTTAATTAATTAAAACGCAGCAGAACTTTGGATTTAACTCAAATTTGGAAAAAGTTTGATTAAGGAAACACGTAGGTATCAGAAAATTCATGTAACAAGCATTCTATCTAAGATATCAGACTTAATCTTAATTCACGTGAATTTTCCTAATTTGTTCGAAGGACTATTTCTAGAACAATCAAACCTATTCAAATATTGATGAACTAATCTTTCGTAATTCTAATGAAACTTGAATGCATAAATCACTGTGAAAATTCAGTAAACACCTAAACCGCATAATGAAACCGAATTCTATTTCTAGTTAGTTTTACACTATGTTGAAAATCAAAGTGATCGAATTCGAGACCTCCTCTGTCGACTTGGAATCAATTAACAAGCAAACAAATAACTGGCCAAGAAATTTGTAAGACAAATATAAATTCGATAAACAATAAATTCAAATTAAGTTTGAAAATATCAAATAAACAAATCAAGTTTCTACATAAACTGTCTGGCCCAATCACGTGGCCTTGATCGAAGAAAAAAAATACTCAACGTTCAACATAATTTAAGAACAAAAGTTTTTAACTCCAAACATCAATAATAAAATCCAAATAAAAAGAAAAGAAGAAGAATAATCGAGATGATGGTGATAGCCGCCTCTTTCCTTCCAATCTGTTGTGTAACCCTTATTCTGATGTTTAGATTGGTATTTATATGTCCAAGGGTCTTCAAAAGTTAGTATCCTTCCCGAGCAAGAATTTCCTTTTTAAAAAACTCTATACGCGTATCTCGCTCGAGCGAGCTATCTTCTGCCCGAAGGTGAATTTCCCAATCTTGCTCGAGCGAGCAACCTTCTGTCTCGGATATCTTCATGTCCCGTCTAGCTCGCTCGAGCGAGCAACCTTCTGGAAAAAACTTGCAACCTCGAGCTTGCTCGAGCGGGCATAGCCTCTCGCTCGAGCGAGTAATGCTCTGTCCAAAAATCAAAATATTGCCAAGTTTCCCTACAAAACAGACCAAGAAGAGTACTATGCAAATAAATGAATTAAACATGCTAAAACTAAATAAAACAACAACAAGAACATATGAATGCATGCAAAACTAACACAAAAAATATGCATATGAAACACAGTTTACAACTCCCCCATACTTAAACCTTGCTCGCCCTCGAGCAAGACTAAACAAACACGCAAACAAGAATCAAGAAATACTATGGAGCAATGGCCTCAGCAATAAAAATTTTTCAGAAACAATTCAAATCCAATCCAATAACATCAAACCTACTAACACGTAAAAGTTTATAAATAAACTAGTTCACCGCATAAACTTGTAATCTCTTCAACTCATGTTTCAAAGTACCTTCATCTAAATCCAATCCACACATTCATATCTCATGAGGACTTTTACAGGTAACCAAGGAATCAAACAGCTGGCATCGCCACACTCACAATCAGGTTAAGACAAAAAGAAATAGTGTGTGCGTGTATTGATTAAAAATTCATACTCATCAATAGTGTCTAACAACAGTCCATATGCTAAATTCTTACAACTCTTCTCCACTAGTATATTGGGCAACTGTGACCCGGTCAAGAGGACTTAATAACCTTGTAACGTTAGGCCTGGCTTATGGCTACAAATGAATGATAACAGTTCAAAGCAAGGAGTAAATTATGACTACACCATTATTATTCACCTCCTTTTTCTTGCTTCATTCCAAATCACCTCATCAAACCATTGATTCACATATTTTCAGATTTTCTTTCAACCCATTCTATCAATTCTCTTCTTTTTTTTTTCTTTTTCACCACTACTTTTTCTCTATTTGATTTTTCTTTTTTACACAATTCCACTCTTCAAATTCAAATTCAGGAGGATATACCATTTACGCATTCAATTTACTCCTTTTAAAGTGGGAATTAATGTTTAAGCTAGTAGTTGGTAGTGAATGTAGGTCCGTGAAAAGATGACGAATGGGGGTTTACCACACGTTTTCACGCATGCCATTCGATTTCATTAAAGATCAAATAAGGTACTAGGAATAGAATGTATCGATGGGTAGCTTGAAAGGCTCAAACAATTCACAGAAAAATTGCCTAAATCATCCCTAATCACAGTTTTGCCCGTATTGCGCCTGAAGAGTGTTCGAACTAGTTCTAGACACGTTTCAATTCACCATCAACTCATACAAATTCAATCAGTGCAGAAACAAACAATCATTAACAGAAAACGATGATCATCAACAAATTCATGAAATGTACCTCATGTACTCATATAAGTGTAGGCTCAAAAGGGCAACTATAGATAATTACTTCAAAGAAAATTAGGCCCAAAAATCACGACGCCGCCTCAATCATCTCTATGTTTGCATTTTTGAAATTCAGATTCTAGTAAAAATCACCGAGTATATTAGAGATCATTCATCTAATTGGTTTCACCGGTTCAACGTGGTCAGATAGGCAGACGGTCATGGATTATAATTTTAAAACAGAGCAAAAACAGTCTCATCATTGGCCATGCTATCCAATTCCTTCTTGACTCAACACACAAGTAACAAAATGATATGCTATGTAAACGAACTAGATGCAACTAACGAAACAAAATGAATGCAAACAGAATGAACACAAAACATTATAACTAAACACCCCCCATACTTATCTAAAGTGTGAGACCCCGTTTCTAATCTTCTAAACTCGAATAATTAATCATAATCGAACACAATAAGCCGCGGAAAACGAATCAAAATTATTATTTTTTTTTAAAAGAAGCCTCGCGCCCGCGCGAGGTCATCACCTCGCACGCGCGCAGGCTACGCGAGCAGAGACTTGCGGAGATGCTCGCGCGCACGCGAGAAGGGAGCTCGCGCGCGCGCGGGCAAAATCTCCCGAGCCTCTTCAAACTCCTCGTGCGCGCGCGAGGTGATACCTCGCCCGCGCGCAGGCAAAATGGGCAGAGAGGGGAGGAGCCTGCAAAAACAACCAACAAGGCAATTCTAAACATTCCAAGTTCAAACATAATACAAATCAATATTTAGAACATGCCAAATCTAGGTTCTGCCCAAAATAAAATAACCAGTCGAGTTTAATAAATGAGTTCCACCGACTCAACAAAACTAATACAATTTTAAATAGAATCGACCCTACGACGCGGAGTCTTACTTCTATCAATCTCACCCCAAGCTAACCAGGACGACTCGGTCCAGCTCTTGATCCTTCTGTTGCCAAGTTACACATACAAAACAAAGACAACAGCTGGAATAATCCGGTTAGAAATATAATTTCTAAGTAAAAGAGACATGCACTCAATATCAAATAAACACTTCAATCGAAATGTAAAATTCATCAATCAATCCAAATGAGAGTGGATGTATGCATGATTTCAAACTCGGGACTATCAAGTCAGATAATCGAAATGTCAATCAGTATTCGGTTGGGATCCCGGGGCCAAGTCTTCACAACAACTCACCGACACACCCATTCGGGGTGGATGTCGTTCAACTCAACCCCTAGACTTCAGAGCAACTATAAGAAGTATTCTGGCACTTGGAAAAACTCGAAATCCAAAGCCACTTCAATATAGCTCCCTAAATCATCTATATTTAAAACGAATCGAATAATCGGCTCAATATGAATGCAAGTGTAAACGAATAATCAGTCGAGTTCACACAAACAAATAACATGCAGTATGTGATTTTTGGGGCTCGAGAATCAATCAAACTCGAGTATTCAACCCCATTCGAATCGATGTAATATTTTACCTTTTCTCGAGGCTTCAAGAAAACCTGTCAAACAAGATAACTCGGTTCAAAAACTATTCGGCTAACAAACTCAAAGTCGATAAAACTAACAATATATCGTCTTCAAACTTCAATCGACAACTGAGCCTTCAAATCTTTAACTTCGAATCCTTCAATCAACTGTCAAAACATCGGATGCGGATTCAAAACAAACTCAATAATTCGAATAACTCGAAATCAAACCGAATAACAAAACCGGTAGTCCAAAATCGATTTCGACGGCATAACGGCTATAATCGGTCAAACCAAAAATCATCAATAACAACGACCAACTTCAATCGACTCCAATCAACTTCTCAATCAACAAAAAAATACAAAATCAGCCAAAATCCATCAAAATCCAACAACCCTATTTCCGAATTTAACTCCAAAAATTCATATAAAATCCAAACTTCGTTCTTTTTCCAAACCGACTTCGAATACACGATCTATACTAGCTCAAGAATGACATACTCCAATATTATCAAATTCTGACAACTCAACAAAATCGAAGTTCAAGAGATCGTAGCAAAACTTACGTCTAAATGAAGCCCTCGTTGCGATGATCGTGAATCTCAACTTGGAATGAAAATCTAACGGTCGGATCGAGCGAATCGGACGGATGAAAAGCTCAAAATGGCGTCTCCCATGGCTTGCTTCAGTACGTACGAAATGGGAGGAGGAGGGAGGAGAAGGGATTGAGTGAAGTGATGGGGGGATGACAACTTGCAAGGATAATATATAAAAATCCCATTTTTGCATTTCAGTCCTTTATTTCTCTAATCTTGCAAAGTAACCCCCTGCTAAATATCAAAACGATCCTCAATCACTAAAAACTCTGATTATCTTGATTAAACTCAATTATAATAAAATCGGGGCATTACAATTCTCCCCCTCTAAGATTCTATTTCGTCCTCGAAATCTAACGGATCACAGGATGAAACAAGAAAGAACCATACTGAAGACGAACTCACCTCAATTGAACAACTCTGGAAATCGCTGCCTCATATCGGATTTGGTCTCCCAAGTCGCTTCTTCAACTTCGTGACGACTCAACTGAATCTTCACCAATGGAATCGACTTGTTTCTGAGCTGCTTCTCTTTTCTGTCAAGAATCTGAATCGGTCGCTCGAAGTAACTTAGAGTATCATCAAGTTCGGCCTCGTTCGGCTAAGAACGTGAGATGGATCCGGATGATATTTTTGTAGCATCGAAACGTGGAACACATCGTGGATACCTGAAAGAGACGGAGTAAGAGCAATCTTATAGGCAAGATCGCCTATCTTCTTCAGAATTTCATACGGACCAATGAACCTCGGAGACAATTTTCCTCTCTTTCCAAATCTAACAGTGTCTCGGAAAGGAGAAATCTTCAAAAACACCCGGTCTCCCTGATCAAAAGACAGTGGTCTGCGTCGGACATTCGCATACTTGACCTGTAGATCTTGGGCTGTCTTCATTCTGACTCTAATCAGCTTCACCTGCTCTGCCATATCACGAATCATATCTGGACCCAACTCAGGTGATTCTGAAATCTCATCCCAAAATAACGGAGATCTGCACTTCTTCCCGTACAAAGCTTCAAAAGGTGTCATTCCAATACTCGCCTGGAAGCTGTTATTATACGAAAACTCCACTAGAGGCAAGGACTCCTACCAACCTGATCCAAAATCAAGCACTACATCATGAAGATCCTCCAAAGTCTGGATCGTACGCTCGGACTGACCGTCGGTCTGAGGGTGATACGCTGTGCTCAAGTGCAAACGAGTACCCAATGCCTCCTGCAAACTGTGCCAAAAGTGAGAAGTGAACCTCGGATTTCTATCTGATACTATCGACTTTGGCACGCCGTGCAATCTCACAACCTCTCTGACATACAACTAGGCCATCCGATCATGACGGTATGTCATACGGTAAGAAATGAAACAAGCAGATTTCGTCAACCGATCAATCACTACCCAAATTGCATCACAACCTCTGACTAAACGCGGTAGCTTCGTGACAAAATCCATTGAGATATGATCCCACTTCCACTCTGGGACTGGCAAATTGTGCAGTAATCCACCCGGTTTCTTCCTCTCGGCTTTCACTTGTTGACAATTCAGACAACGGGACACAAACCTCGTGACATCTCCTTTCAACTTCTTCCACCAGAATTGAGTCTTCAAGTCATTATACATCTTCCGGCCTCCAGGATGAACACTGAACCGACTGCAATGCGCCTCTCGTAGAATATGCTGTCTCAATTCAGAAACATCGGGCACAACAATACGGCTATTCATGAAAAGAACGTCATCTCTATCTGACTGGTGACCTGATCGGACTCTCTCTATCGAACTTTGAATACTCGTATCTGATCTCTGAGCCTCTCTAATCGAGTGAAACAACTCTGGCTCGGCCTAAATCGCAAAAACTCTGATGGATCTCCTATCGGTCTCAAACTCCAAACCAGAAGTACAACAGTCTTCAATCAATCGAGAGACACCAATCGTAGAAAGAGACAAAGAACAAAGCTTTCGACTAAGAGTGTCTGCTGCCGCATTCGACTTACCAGGGTAATACTTGATCTCGCAGTCGAAGTCCTTAAGCAAATCCATCCATCGCCTCTGTCTCATGTTCAGCTCGGACTGGGAAAACAAGTACTTCAGGCTCTTGTGGTCAGAAAATATCTCAAACGACTCACCATAAAGGTAATGGCGCCAAGTCTTCAAAGCAAACACGATTGCAGCTAGTTCGAGATCTTGGATCGGATAACGAGTCTCGTGAGGCTTCAGCTACCTCGAAGCATAAGCTATGACATGCTTTCTCTGCATAAGAATGCATCCAAGACCACGGTGAGAAGCATCGCAGTACACAGAGAAACCTCCAGTACCTGATGGAATAGACAAGATCGGAGCGCTAGTCAATCTCTTCTTCAGCTCAATGAAACTAGCCTCACACTTTTCGGACCAAAAAAATGGTGCATTCTTCTGGATCAACTGAGTAATCGGCTTTGCAATGGAAGAGAAACCCTCGATAAATCTGCGATAGTACCCTGCTAAACCCATAAAGCTTCGGATTTCTGGCACTGATGTCGGTCTCTGCCAATTCATAACTGCTTCGATCTTACTGGGGTCTATAGATATTCCATCTCCCGATACAATGTGGCCTAAGAAAACCACTCGGTCCAACCAAAACTCGCACTTCGATAGCTTAGCATACAACTGTTCGGCTCGCAAATTCTGCAATACGATTCTCAAATGCTCGGCATGATCAGAACGGTTCTTCGAATAGATCAGAATGTCGTCGATGAAGATGATGACGAACTCATCTAGATACCGTTGAAAGACACGATTCATCAGATCCATAAAAAGTGCTGGAGCATTGGTCAAACCAAACGGAATGACTATGAATTCAAAATGCCCATATCTGGTTCTGAAATCTATCTTCGGCACATCCTCGTCGCGAACTCTCAGCTGATGATACCCTGATCGCAGATCTATCTTTGAATACACTGAAGAACCTTGCAGTTGATCAAAAAGGTCATCGATTCTAGGTAGAGGATACTTGTTCTTGACCGTCGCTTGATTCAACTGGCGGTAGTCGATGCAAAGTCACATAGAACCGTCTTTCTTCCTCACAAAAGCACTGATGCACCCCAAGGCGATACGCTAGGTCGGATGTATCCCTTGGCAATCAAATCTTCTAACTGTTCCTTCAATTCCTTCAATTCTAATGGAGCCATTCGGTAAGGTGCTTTCGAAATAGGCTGAGTACCTGGCGCAAGTTCAATGCTAAATTCGATATCTCGAATAGGCGGAAAACCAGGAATCTCGTCTGGAAAAATATCAGGAAATTCGCTAACCACCGGTATCTCAAACAACTCAGGACTAGACCTCTGAACATCCATTGCATAAATCAAGAATCCCTCTGCTCCTTTCTGTAGCAAACGAGACATGGTTAACACCGAAATCAAAGGAATTTTGGATCGAGAACCCTTACCGAAAAACTTCCAATCATCTGCCATCTCAGGTCTGAATCGAACCACTTTCTGAAAGCAATCTACTGTCGCCCTATACTTGGTCAGAGCATCAATCCCGACAATACAATCAAAATCAGATAATCCAAGTACGATGCAGTCAATCTCAATCGAATTCCCTTCGGATTCTATTACACAATTTCAGACCATTCTCACCGAAACAATTCCTCCACCCAAAGGTGAAGTAATAGAAACAACATCAGATAATGGCTCAGCCAATAAATCATGCGTCATGACAAATTTTTCAGAAATAAAACAGTGAGAAGCACCCGTATCAATCAACACAAGCGCAGGATAACCAAAAATAGAACAGTTACCTGCTATAACGTCATTCGGGGCTGCATTGGCTTGATCCTCTGTCAAATCAAACACCCCCGCCTGCTGTCGAGGAGGTTGGTTCTGATTCTGATTACCTCCCTGACGAGTCTGCTGTTGAGGTTGAAAGGAATGAACTGCAGAAGCTGATCTCTTGGGCTGAGCTGACGATTGAGAAGAACTGCCGCTCTGAGCTCTATCGGATCCTCGCTGAGGACAAACTCTAGCAAAGTGACCCGGCTGCTGGCAGATGTTGCAACTACCAAACACGCCTCGGCACTGATCACTCGGATGACGTCCTCCACACTTGCTGCACAAAGCTCCAAAAAACCCTGAACTCTGCCCAGAACTGAACTGTCTAGAGCCACTGGAACTCGATGAACTGTTACCAGACTTCTTGAAATTCTTCCCCTTCGGTCGATACTGATCTCGCCTATTTCTGCCACTGTTGCCTCCCTCAAACCTCTGAGGCTGATTCGACTGTTGGGATGGTTGGTACTGATACTGAGACTGTTGAGGCTGAAACTGAACAGGCTGGTTCTGAAAAGATCTCTGCTGCTGCTGGGGAGCTACCTGATTACCTCGTTGCATCAAAATCCCAGCATTGGCTCCCTTAGCCTGGTCCATAGCATCTGCGAAGTTGTTGGGTCTCCCGGTATTGACCAAGGTAAAAATCTCAGGATTCAAGCCATTGATGAAATGGTCGGCCTTGGCTTCCTCGTTATCTGCAACATGAGGTGCAAACCTCAAGAGACTGTCAAATTTGCTCACATAGTCCTCAATGCTCAAGTTTCGTTGTTTCAGATTCGCAAATTCGGCGCCCTTTTCCTTTCGATATGAGACAGAAAAGAAACGCTTAAAGAACTCAATCTTGAACAAGCTCCAAGTGATGACGGTGCCTCGGTTCTCATTCGCTCTCTTGGTTGTGGTCCACAAATTCTTAGCAACACCCTGCAACTGATGACTGACTAACCTGATTCTGCGGTCATCGGTATAGTCGAGGGAATCGAAGAGCTCATCCATTTCATCTAGCCAACTTTCACAAGCAACAGAGTTCTCGGTACCCGTTAAAGTAGGCGGTCGAAAAGATCGGAATCTCTTCAGGAGAGTCTCCATCAGGGTTGCGGTCGCATCAAACTGATCCACTCCTGTACTATCCTGATCATTCGGAGGAGTAATAACTGGCTGAGGATTCTCAGTAGAAGGAGGAGTCAAAGGTGGTTGATTCCTTCTCAAAGATCGTCGAGGTGCCATCTGATATCAAAGGGTTAGGATACAATATCTCAACTCAATCTCAATACCTCGGTATCCAAAACTCCGCTCTGAGAACTCATGAATCTCAATGATATACAGAGACAGATATATATCACATAATTCATTCTTTATAAATTAAACCACAACTCATGTAATTCAATTAATCCAAGAATCAATAAAGCATGCTCGTACATATTTAAAATAATCATTTAAATAAATCAATCACATGCGAGAGTTCAATTCATGCGGACTCGATCTACCCCGCTCACTCTAGTTTGACTCCAAGAATCTTATTGATCTGATACCACTTAATGTGAGACCCCGTTTTTAATCTTCTAAACTCCAATAATTAATCATAATCGAACACAATAAGCCGCGGAAAACGAATCAAATTTTTTTTTTTAAAAGAAGCCTCGCGCCCGCGCGAGATCATCACCTCGCGCGCGTGCAGGCTACACAAGCAGAGACTCGCGGAGATGCTCGCGCCCGCTCGAGAAGAGAGCTCGCGCGCGCGCGGGCAAAATCTCCCGAGCCTCTTCAAACTCTTCGTGCGCGCGCGAGGTGATACCTCGCCCACACGCAGGAAAAATGGGCAGAGGGGGGAGGAGCCTGCAAAAACAACCAACAAGGCAATTCTAAACATTCCAAGTTCAAACATAATACAAATCAATATTTAGAACATTCCAAATCTAGGTTCTGCCCAAAATACAATAACCAGTCGAGTTTAATAAATGAGTTCCACCGACTCAACAAAACTAATACAATTTCAAATAGACTCGACCCTACGACGCGGAGTCTCACTTCTATCAATCTCACCCCAAGCTAACCAGGACGACTCAGTCCAGCTCCTGATCCTCCTGTTGCCAAGTTACACATACAAAACAAAGACAACAGCCGGAATAATCCGGTTAGAAATATAATTTTTAAGTAAAAGAGACATGCACTCAATATCAAATAAACACTTCAATCGAAATGTAACATTCATCAATCAATCCAAATGAGAGTGGATGTATGCATGATTCCAAACTCAGGACTATCAAGTCAGATAATCGAAATGTCAATCAGTATTCGGTTGGGATCCCGGGGCCAAGTCTTCACAACAACTCACCGACACACCCATTCGGGGTGGATGTCTTTCAACTCAACCCCTAGACTTCAGAGCAACTATAAGAAGTATTCTGGCACTTGGAAAAACTCAAAATCCAAAGCCACTTCAATATAGCTCCCTAAATCATCTATATTTAAAACGAATCGAATAATCGGCTCAATATGAATGCAAGTGTAAACGAATAATCAGTCGATTTCACACAAACAAATAACATGCAGTATGTGATTTTCGGGGCTCGAGAATCAATCAAACTCGAGTATTCAACCCCATTCGAATCGATGTAATCTTTTACCTTTTTTCGAGGCTTCAAGAAAACCTGTCAAACAAGATAACTCGGTTCAAAAACTATTCGGCTAACAAACTCAAAGTCGATAAAACTAACAATATACCATCTTCAAACTTCAATCGACAACTGAGCCTTCAAATCTTTAACTTCGAATCCTTCAATCAACTGTCAAAACATCGGATGCGGATTCAAAACAAACTCAATCAATTTCGACGGCATAACAGCTATAATCGGTCAAACCAAAAATCATCAATAACAACGACCAACTTCAATCGACTCCAATCAACTCCTCAATCAACAAAACAATACAAAATCAGCCAAAATCCATCAAAATCCAACAACCCTATTCCGAATTTAACTCCAAAAATTCATATAAAATCCAAACTTCGTTCTTTTTCCAAACCGACTTCGAATACACGATCTATACTAGCTCAAGAACGACATACTCCAATATTATCAAATTCTGACAACTCAACAAAATCAAAGTTCAAGAGATCGTAGCAAAACTTACGTCTAAATGAAGCCCTCGTTGCGGTGATCGTGAATCTCAACTCGGAATGAAAATCTAACGGTCGGATCGAGCAAATCGGGCGGATGAAAAGCTCAAAATGGCATCTCCCATGGCTTGCTTCAGTACGTACGAAATGGGAGGAGGAGGGAGGAGAAGGGATTGAGTGAAGTGATGGGGGGATGGCAACTTGCAAGGATAATATATAAAAATACCATTTTTGCATTTCAGTCCTTTATTTCTCTAATCTTGCAAAGTAACCCCCTGCTAAATATCAAAACGATCCTCAATCACTAAAAACTCTGATTATCTCGATTAAACTCAATTATAATAAAATCGGGGCATTACATAAAGCATTGCCCTCAATGCTTCAGAAATGGAGACAAACACACAACAAATGCAAAGTACAAAGCTGAAAACATAATACACAAAACATAAAAAGGAACTCCCCAGGTCTACTGCGGTGTAAAAGCATCGGGATCCTCCTCATATTCTGGAGGAGGCTATGGAACAGAAGCATCCTATGGTGCAGGCGGGTGCTGGAATGGTGGATCCAGAAATGGGTCTGGAGCAGCGTACTGAAAATGGAATGGAGGCGGGTATGGCAC
Source organism: Henckelia pumila (assembly GCF_033568475.1). Taxonomy (NCBI): domain Eukaryota; kingdom Viridiplantae; phylum Streptophyta; class Magnoliopsida; order Lamiales; family Gesneriaceae; genus Henckelia; species Henckelia pumila. Next base: position 202,162,191 of record NC_133123.1, on the reverse strand, counting down.
AACATCAGGAATAGACGAGGTGTCGAGCCTCAAATGAGTAGTAATTCCATAGAGAAGAGCATCCATCCTCTGAAAATTAGCGGTCGCAGCTACAATAAAATCATTCTGAACATGAGCAAAAGCAGTGAGCTCATGAATGGCCTCAGGAAACGGCCTACGACGGGGATGTCGTGGTGGAGGTGCAGGAGCAGAACTAGAACTTGCGTGTCCTGCCCGAGGAAAGTCCTTCTTCTTCTTTGATTTCTTCTTTGCAACAAGTGCAGCATCAATGGGCTGTCGTGGCTACAGCCATTCCTCGTCAGCTCGAACCTGGACCCCAGCCTGAATGCATAACTCTGAAATAATGCTGGGAAAGAAAAGTCCCAGAGGAGATGGCGTATAGATGGAGCGACGAATTTCACTATGAATAAGCCTACCGACATTGATCGGGCAGTCCAAACTCAAAGCATACAACAGAATGGCAGTCGCCATGTTCACACTGCTCGTGTGAGATATAGGCATCAAACGTTTAGTAGCAAAGGCGAACCAAGTGGATGCGTCCAACAACAGATATTTTTCAGGAAAATGTAAAAATGCAACCGGGTCATGCCAAGCCGCCCCTTCATAGCACAATTGCTCCAGAATTTTAGTATAGTTGGGGTCGACTTTCAAACTCTGATAGAAACTATCATCAACGGCTGGAGTTTGAAGTAAAGCATTCAACGCATTTTCATCAAAAGAAACGATTTTCCCTCTCACAAAGGCTTTACCATCCTCTCTTTCAGCAGCATTAGCATAAAACTCTCTAACTAAAGGCACAACTGCCGCCTTTGGTTGTTGGAAAAAAAATTCCCAATTCCTATTCATTATATCAATCGCAACATCACTGTCCCTATGAGTTAATTTGACACCCCTCTCAGGAATATGGGTGCGATTCAGTTTAGCCCGGTCGTACCTTTCTTGTGCAGCGGCATTGACAAATTTTCCGGCGATGCCCGAGGAAGACGAAGATGCCGGAGCTCGCTGGGATGTAGAGGCGCTATCCAAACGTGATCTTTTTGGACCCATAGAATTGAAAGTGAGCTGAACAAATTCCGGTGAGAGGTGGCGGAATCGGTGGAGAGCAACGAAAGGGCTTCCGGTGTGGAAGAACAGAGAGGAGAAGGTGAACAAATTTCCGGCGCGGAGGAGAACGGAGAAGAGGGGCGAACTGGGAAGCAGAGGGCCGGCGGCTACAGAGCTCCGATGTGGAATAGAAGTGATGTGAGAGGCGACGGACTGATGTGGAGGCGGCGACTGCAGGTCTCCAACTTGGAGGAGAAGTGATGACAGGCGACGAACGAATTTCCGGTGAGAGATGGTGAATTTAGCCTGCAAATATGTGAGATCAAATTAGGAGAGATTTTGGATTTTAGGGTTGGAAGAATTTAAGAGAAATAAATGAGGGAGAGAAGAAAGGGGGTCCCGACTTATTCTGTAAACGAACCGCTCGCTCGAGCGAGCCCAAAATGATGTCGGGGCCAGAACGCTTCTCGCTCGAGTAAGATAGGGCTCTCGCTCGAGCGAGCCAAAAAAATAAAAAACAAAGGGCTTCAAACAGAGAAGCTCTCGCTCAAGCGAGATGGGGCTCTCCCTCGAGCGAGAAAAAGAAAAAAAAATATTTTTTATTTTTCAAAAAATTTCGAGAAAAGCACAAAAACTTCAAAAATTAACTGGAATGCAATAAAAATGACGAAAACAAAAAAAACAAGAGAAAAGAACACTGGGTTGCCTCCCAGACAGCGCTAAATTTATAGTCTATAGCCCGACTATACCTCCCTTTTTAATTTTTTGGGTCTGTCAAGTCGACGGTAGTCTGTGTTTGATCCATGATACCACCTCGATAAAGTTTTATCCGTTGCCCGTTAACTTTGAATGTTCCCGTGGCCGGACTATAAATTTCAACCGTACCATACGGCATCACTTGCTTGATAGTAAATGGTCCTGACCATCTCGAACGTAGCTTTCTTGGCATGAGCTTCAAACATGAGTTATATAATAAAACATTTTGGCCTACCTCGAACTCACGTGAGACAATGCGCTGATCATGCCATTTCTTGGTCTTTTCTTTGTAAATTCTGGCATTTTCATAGGCATCCAACCTAAGCTCTTCAAGTTCATTCAATTGTAGCAAACGTTCTTCACCTGTAGCCTGCACATCAAAATTCAGAAATTTAGTAGCCCATAGTGCTTTATGCTCCAGTTCAACAGGAAGATGACACGCTTTACCATATAGCAACCTAAAGGAAGAAGTTCCTATAGGTGTTTTAAAAGCAGTACGATAGGCCCATAACGCATCATCTAATTTATTTGACCACTATTTCCTGTTTGAATTCACACTTTTTTCCAGAATTCTTTTTAACTCCCTATTCGAAATCTAAACTTGCCCACTAGTCTGGGGATGATAAGGTGTTGCCACCTTGTGAGTGGCCCCATATTTTGTCAAAAGTGTATCAAATTGCTGATTGAAAAAGTGGATTCCTCCATCATTAATTATGGCTCTAGGGGTACCATATCTAGAAAATATGAATTTTTTCAATAACTTAACAACCACCCTAGAGTCGTTTGTCCTACATGCAAGTGCTTCAACCCATTTAGACACATAATCGACCGCAACCAAAATATATTTGTTCCCTCCAGACGTAGGAAACGGTCCCATGAAATCTATACCCCACACATCAAAAATTTCACAAACAAGAATATTATTTAGGGGTATCTCATGTCTCCTAGAAATATTACCAACTTTCTGACAAGAATCATAAGCAAGCACATAGGTATATGCATCCTTAAACAATGAAGGCTAATAAAATCCCGACTAAAGTACTTTAGCGGCGGTACGACCCGCTCCGAAGTGGCCTCCAGTCGGACCTGTGTGATAGTGTGAGAGTATAGGGCATACCTCCTACGCTGGAATAAATCTACGAATTATACCATCTACACAAATCTTAAACACAAAAGGATCTTCCCACAAAAAATATTTCAACTCAGAGAAAAATTTCTTTTTCTGTTGATAAGTTAAATGCGAGGGAAGATTCTTACTTGAGAGATAATTTACTATGTCTGCATACCATGGTAATTTCTTTACCTCAAACAACTGCTAATCTAGAAAATCATCATGAATTATTTGCGTTTCAGTTCCTTGATTTTCCAAGCATGAAAGGTGTTCTGCAACTTGATTCTCCGCACCCTTCCTGTCAACAATTTTCAAATCAAACTCTTGCAATAATAAAACCCAACGAATTAACCTGGGTTTAGCATCCTTCTTGCTCATCAAATACTTCAATTCCGAGTGATCCGTGTGAACTATGACTTTGCTTCCAACCAAATAAGATCTGAATTTATCAAAGGCAAACATGACTGCGAGAAGCTCTTTTTCAGTAGTTGCATAATTCAGTTGGGCGGCTGACAGGGTGATACTGGCGTAGTAAATCACATGAAGTGTTTTGTCCCTATTTTGTCCAAGTACGGCTCCCAATGCAGTGTGAGGACCTCGATTCTAATCAACTAATCTCAAATAGTAAAACAATCATCGATAAATAAATGAGCCAATTTTTTTTTTTTTAAAATCAAGAACAGTGCCTCGCTCGAGCGGTAGAAAAATATTCGGCTCGAGCGAGATCATCTCGGGCTCAACTATAAAAATTAATTTAACTCGTTCTTCGACATACATCAATTCTAAGAATAATCGGGGCATAAAAATACATGCAGTATTATAAATCAACAATAAAAGCATGCTTCAATAAATAACCGAGTTCTAAAAGTTATTCGACTCTAAATCGACGCCTCACATCTATCATTCGATCCCAAGCTAACCACGTCGATTCTGACTAGATCCCGCCCCACCTGTTGTCAAGTACACAACAAAACAAGACAACAGCCGGATAACTCCGGTGAGAATAAAATCCCAGTAAAAGCAACGTAACATGTAATATTAAGTAAGTATATTAAAATCATAATATACATTCAAATTCTTCAATGGAAATTCCAATGAAATGCATGTGTTTAAAAATCGGGATTATCAAATCAGATAATCAAGGGAATATCGAACAATCGGTTGGGATCTCGAGGTCAAGATCACGCAACTAACCCACCTACGCTCCCGCTCGGGGTGGTGCTACGCGTCTCAAACCTCTAGACTTTGGCGCAACTATAGGAGTATGCTGACACTGGGGGAACTCAACATCCCAGGCCACTCGATATAGCTCCCAAACATCTAATTCGAATCTGGGCAACTCAGCCCTCTAAAAATTTAAGAAATTTGGCTCAAGATGAATGCATATGAATCAAATGCAATTTAATCGAATCGAAAATAATAAATCTGTGTATTCAGACATCAATGTATCGAAGATGTCAACACATTCAACTCGTATATTCAAACTCATGAATATAATATCGAAAATCATTGAAGTAATTCAAATAAGAAATCTCATGCTTTTCAAATCGAATATATAAATCACTTACTTCAAACAATTTCATATAGACAAACTCATGTCTTTCAAGTAATATTGAAAATCAATTAAATCATTCAAATTCACATTCAATATCAAATAAACATGCAAGTATGTGATTTTAATCGAAAACTCGAGAATCTCAAACTCGCTCGAGTATTCATTCCCTTAGAAATCGACATCAGCTCATACCTCAATTTTTCAAGTGTGGAAAAGTCCAATCCCTAAACTGCTGATCTCTGCCTTAAAATATCCTCGACTGGCTTCTAATCTGTGAAAAATCACATAATATACAAAAGTCAACCATAGTCAACTCTGGTCAAACTTTGACCGATAATTCGTCAACTTTATCGCGTTCTCACCGCTTCACTGTTTCGAATCTCGACTCGAAACTTGGATATTTGGATCTATCACGTCGAGACGATAAAAAATGGTTAACTCACCGGAGGTCGCCGAAAAATCGGAGAAGACGGCGGCGACGCGGCGGCGTCTGGCGGCGATGTCAAAACTGCTCCAAAAATTATGAAATTTGGCAGGCTTGTCGAGTTCGACGAGACAATTCCAACCATATAATCCATGACCGGAACGGAGCTCCGACGCGGCCGGGATCGGAGAAAAACGAGCCGACTCCGGCGAAGTTTAAAAGCTTTGATTTGCTCGATTCCTTCACCAAAAATGTAACAATAAGCTTGGGAAATGTTCTTCACAACTCAAATAATCGATTACTAGCTTTAAAACCAACAAAAACGAGCTCGAATCGCGAAAATCATACCGAGGAAGACGATAAACAGTACTCGCGCAGATCCCATCTGTTCTTCATCGATTTCCCAGCAATCCAACCGTCGGATCGAAAAATATTTTATACCAATAGATTCGTATTGCTTTTAGATACAACTTCACCGTTCGGATCTTTGATCGAAACTCCGGTGAATGGCCGGAAAAATAAAAAACGTGGACTGCTACAACGAAACCGAATTCTGTGCAGAACCCATCTGTTCTAACTCAATTTCCCGACGATACAACCGTCGGATCGTCGATTCTTTACACCAATTGCTTTGTCTTGATGTTGGCTACAAAGTGACCGATCGGATCTTTGATCGGAGATCCGGTGAACAGTCGGCAATGGAAAACGTGGGACTGCTACAGTGAATACGAAAATTGGGGAAAAATTCAAAACTCTGTAATTGCTTTTATGATGCCCATCGCGCGTTGTTTTCTATTTATAGTAACCCGATAATTTCCTGATCCGGACCAATTTATTAGATACTTAAATGGTAAAATTAATCTCCAATATGATATTTTTCTGATATACACACCCAACATCAATTAATACCATTTCTGAAATTATTGACTTTGACCAGTCAATTGGACTCAAAATTTTCCCAATTAAATACTAAATCCAATTTAGACTCTGACCAGTCCACTCGGTCAAATATTCTTCCAAATTAAGTTATCTGGCATAAATAATTATTTTTATTTCAATATCTCAATAATTAATCCCAAAATGCCAAATATTGGAGATCTCTAAAAAATAATCAAACTCATTGATTAAATGACACGTGTATTTGTAAATACACTCTATAATCTCATTAGCAATAATAATTATTTCGTCAACTCAATAATTATTTCAATTGCTAATTAATTCAGTAAATATATTTTGGGGCGTTACAATTCTCCCCCTCTAAGAATTGATTTCGTCCTCGAAATCGCATGCAATCCGAGCACATCAGATAGAGATTCGAAAGAATCTGTACTCAATCTTATTGCAATAAAGAGATTCAGATTATATATCTCAAATCTTGTTCTAGCTTTCAAATGACTTCTTCGATTCTTATATAAGTCATCATACTGAAACAACTAGAATGAAATTGTTCTAGAACTACTCCTCTTTTTAGTACTCACTCTGTATCTGTCATCGGTTATCTATCAATCAAAGTAGTTCAAAGCTTCATTCAATTTCGTCTCATCTCTTTAAAGTACAAAGGAACGAATCTTGTTCTCTTATTAAAGTCTGAATCAAGACTTACAATTCTGACACATTTGTCTCGCACTGTTCTGATTCTATTCGGAATCATAATCACTTTCTTTGACATCTATGACAATATCAGGTCAAATCTGACTCTACAACTGATGTACTCTAGAACATCATTCTCGAAATAAGAAAAATTCGTAGTACTCATCGTACATCGCTTCGAAAAGAGTCATCTCTAAACTCTTTTGCTAATAGTTCAAATCGTAACATTCAATCAAAGTCATTAATCTGGCCAACTCGTACCAAAATCTAGCACTACGGCTCGTAGAATATCCTCTCAAAAGGTCTGAATAGTCTGCTCTAGAAGTATGTCGGCTGATAAGGAATCAACCAAGAATTCTTCGAAATCCTCTAACAAGTCAACAATTTAATCTTCAATCAATCAATCTCAATCTAAACCCAATACACAGTTTAGAATTCAACGGAAACTTATGTCAATCAGACAGTTTCTAACATCTCAAACTCCTCTACTGAGTCAATCTCAACCAAGTCGACATTCATCCAATGTCTTAAAATCAAATTTGATCAATCAACAATTCACACAATCCCAAAATTCAATATCAAAAAGTTCTTTCTTCGCTGTCATTTCATAGGATCACTCAATCATCTGCGAGTCACAATCTGTTCTCGCAATCATGGGACAATCAAAATCAAAAGTTCAAAAATTCTCATCGAAGTCTTCCAACATCAATCAATTAATTAAGCAAACAGGCCAAAAGTCAATGCCAAAATATCTCATCTTATCAAAAATTGAAAACAACATCGGATTAATCTCATCAATTGAAAGAACAAAACTTTGGTATACATCTGTCTGCTCTGGAACTTATTCGGTACCAGTTTCGCTAATTCAAGCTTCTTCTTCTTCTTATTTTCTCTTTCTGTTCCCAAGTTTAGTAATTCACGCAATCAAAATCGAATGCTAAAAAAACAAGATCAAACATCTCTACTAACACTGAGACTCCAATCTTAATTCTGAATTCAAAATTCTGCTCTTAATCCAAGAAGGGAAAAATTTACCGCAAAATCCATAGATTCCCGAAACAATCATCACAAAAACCAACGATTCATAAGATAATTCTGTTACCACTGTTTCATCGAGTGAATCCTATCAATTCTTCTTAATCATCTTAAATATTCTTAAACCCTAATTCAAATCCACTGCAAATTTGTTTCAAAATTTCACCCAACATACCAAAAATCGAACTATCTTCGGACTTAATCATTATCTGGATCGGTCAACCATGAAATTCAGATAGTGGTATCAATCTCTATTAGTTACGAGCCAACAAAATCGTATATACTGAAGATATACCTCAAATCATCATTGACTCTTAGAGTCAAAATCAAATTAATATCACGAAAATTGCTCAAATCATTATTATCAAATTGAGTGAATTCCGAACAACAATCCTTGCTAAGTGAAAACAACTCACTTGCATTTTTCAATTAAGGGAGAGTGAATCAAATCAGGGTTCCACGAACAAGGAATGCGAGCCAATCTATCAATAATAATAAAATCACGTGATCACCCGTCAACGGGTACGACATCATGCCCAATAACAAGACAAACCAAAATCATGGTTGTCAACGTGGCCTCACTCACAAGGAATCCGCACGCAGTCACCGATTAGGACTCAGTCCTAAGGCATATTCGAATGTCCCAATCAAAGAAAACTAGATCACTAGAGAATCAAATAATTGAAACTCTCCGGAATCAATATCAATATCCAGAAAGAAAATTCAAGTTCTCAAGAATTACGAATTTTGGAAATTCAAACTCGGAATTTCAATCGATGCCGAATGGCAATAATTATCGAAGTCAAAGTCATGCGAATCAAGGATGCATAAATAAAATAGGATTCAAGAATCTTCAGATTAATCGAAGGAAGGCTCAACTGTAACTGAATTCGGTGTCTTTCCAAAAACACTAATATCAACCTCTTATTCTATCGAAAAGAATTTCTTCCCAACAATTCTCAAATTCGTCTCTTTCCAAAATATCAATCACAATAACTCCTCAACCACTTCAATACTAGAAATTCATACAATTTCTCTTAAGACCCAATAAAAGTATCATTCTCGAAAGAACAATATTGGATACATCAATAAAATCTCAATATGATCGATTGAGATCTAATCGAATTCTCAAAATATTCAATTAATCATAATCATCCCAAAAGTTTAGCATAAGAGTGCTGATATTCTTACATTCAAAAATAACTTTCAAAAATATCGCAAAATTAGATCAATTACCAATAATTCAATCTATTATCAAAATCTAATCACAATAGATCCAAACAATCGGATACAATTTGTTCATTCATATATCAATCTCATAATGCTATAAACATAAACATCAACTCAAAAGACATAATCAACTTAATATCCTTACTGAGTACATCTAGATCTTAATTCACTTCTACTCAATCTCTTGATAACAAACAAAATTCAAGCTTATCATCTCTGATAAATCGTATCATCTACTCAGAATGGGCGTTTTCAAACATCTAGCTTTGATCTCAGAGTATTACACAACACTCTCTCAAAACGTACACCACATTCTTCACATTGACAAGTCAAGATAAATAGAATTTTTACCTCGAGGATTCTTACCATTCCAATACAATCGCTGCTCAAATCTGATCTCATTCTGAAATTCTAAAATTCTTAATATCGGAGTTCTATCTCTATTCCGTATTGAGGTTCATCTGATACGAATCAATTCAATCATCGCTAAGAATTAAAATATCAACTCTTACCTTGATCAATCTAAGCCACAATAAACTTCTAGTGGTTTTTAATTTAATATCCTCAAGAATAGATATCATATAATCATATTCTAGATCATCTCATTTTTCATCAATACTGATTCTCAGTTTCGAGAGCATAAAATTCTTTGCTCAACAGGGAGATACAATTAATCATGACAAAGACATAACAATTCAGAATGTCATAAATAAAATCTTCTGTAATCTAATCCTGCTCAACAATTCATAAACCTCAACTTCTTATCATAATCCCAATCCTCCGGAGCAAGCAGTCTTTCGTCACAAATCAAATCTAATTTGCTAGGTATCTCAACCATATCGGCTTCATAATTATTATCTCAAATAATCACGAGCACAAATCTCGAAATATCAAAATCATCAAATCTGTTTTGATCATCCTCTAATCATCATACTCATGTAATCGCATGAGTGTTTAAATTCTCATCTCAAATTCAGTTTTGATACTCTTTCATATAATGCATGCTTTTAAAATCAATTCACATAATCAAAGAGGCACATAATTTTGAATCAGTAAAGCATGCTCGCATGTAATTCAAGTAGTCAAACAATGAAATTAATCACATGCGAAATAAAATAATTCAAGCAGACTCGATCTACCCCACTCACTCACTTCTATTCCAGTCCAAGAATCTTATCGCTTTGATACCACTTAATGTGAGGACCTCGATTCTAATCAACTAATCTCAAATAGTAAAACAATCATCGATAAATAAATGAGCCAATTTTTTTTTAAAAATCAAGAACAGTGCCTCGCTCGAGCGGTAGAAAAATATTCGGCTCGAGCGAGATCATCTCGGGCTCAACTATAAAAATCAATTTAACTCGTTCTTCGACATACATCAATTCTAAGAATAATCGGGGCATAAAAATACATGCAGTATTATAAATCAACAATAAAAGCATGCTTCAATAAATAACCGAGTTCTAAAAGTTATTCGACTCTAAATCGACGCCTCACATCTATCATTCGATCTCAAGCTAACCACATCGATTTTGACTAGATCCTGCCCCACCTGTTGTCAAGTACACATACAAAACAAGACAACAGTCGGATAACTCCGGTGAGAATAAAATCCCAGTAAAAGCGACGTAACATGTAATATCAAGTAAGTATATTAAAATCATAATATACATTCAAATTCTTCAATGGAAATTCCAATGAAATGCATGTGTTTAAAAATCGGGATTATCAAATCAGATAATCAAGGGAATATCGGACAATCGGTTGGGATCCCGAGGTCAAGATCACGCAACTAACCCACCTACGCTTCCGCTCGGGGTGGTGCTACGTGTCTCAAACCTCTAGACTTTGGCGCAACTATAGGAGTATGCTGACACTGGGGGAACTCAACATCCCAGGCCACTCGATATAGCTCCCAAACGTCTAATTAGAATCTGGGCAACTCAACCCTCTAAAAATTTAAGAAATTTGGCTCAAGATGAATGCATATGAATCAAATGCAATTTAATCGAATCGAAAATAATAAATCTGTGTATTCAGACATCAATGTATCGAAGATGTCAGCACATTCAACTCGTATATTCAAACTCATGAATATAATATCGAAAATCATTGAAGTAATTGAAATAAGAAATCTCATGCTTTTCAAATCGAATATATAAATCACTTACTTCAAACAATTTCATATAGACAAACTCATGTCTTTCAAGTAATATTGAAAATCAATTAAATCATTCAAATTCACATTCTGAAACGTCCCTAACTCTCTAAATATAAATAAATATGCAGAAAAAAAAAAATTTACACTTACTAAGTAAAAATATGTACATACATGCCCATACATATATGCACAGAATAAATAGATTTAAAAATAAATAACTTAAATAAAAAAACAACCTTTAATAAATTAAATATCTCAGTCTAACATTTAATAAAATACTGACATAAGCAAAATAAATAAAATTTGCATGCATTGAAAATATTTAAATAAAAACATACAATAGTGTTAATTACTGAAAATAAATAAAAATGTATAACATGATAAAATATTCGAAACATGCATATAGACTCAGACGACGGTCACGGGGTCACTGCATGTCCGCTCATAGGTCCTCGCCACCGGTGGGTACTACATCCTCCTCTACTTACTCACCTGCACCATATCAGTGTAGTGAGCCTAGAAGCCCAACATGCTAACATAACAAGGATTTAAAATAATTTAAATCACTTTAATACTAATACATAACATATACATGAATGAGCATGCTTAAAAATATCATGAACATAACATAAACTTAAATTAAACTTGAACATCATAATATTACATACACATTGTTGAGCAAAATATTTTCTAACATCGAAAGGTCGTATCCATAGTGTAACAATACATACATTAAATATTGATCAGCGTGGTAAACCAACGTACGTGGCGGTGACGAATCACCTCTTAAATTGGCAGTAAACTGCCCTTCAATAGTTCACATATGGGGACGAATCCCCCTTAAATTGTCACACTACTTCAACTTCCAACATAAAAATTATTTTCTTTTGCTCAACCTTAAACATTAAATCATGCATAAAAATTATTTCATGAATGCATGTACTTAAATAAAATGTGTGTCCTTCATATATATTTAATTTAATTTTTATACTAACATATAAATACTAAAATAACATTCATGCATAAAATAATTAAATATATATTTACGACACATGCAATTTCTCATGGTTTGTGCTGAACTGCTGGCCCTAACACTCAAGCCCAATTAAATACTTAATTTAACTAATAACTTAAAAAATAAAAATACCCGAGCCCGACTAACTTAACCCGGACCCGGACCCAGACCCACTAGACTTGACCCATGACTTAATGAACCCGACCCGGACCCATGACTCGACCCGGACCACCTTGAAACCCAACTACCCGAAACCCAAAATTCCTTCCCCCCTTCCCTCCCCTACGGCCGCGCAGCAGCAGCCTTTCATGGCTGCTGCCGCCGTGCTCCGGCCGTCCCTGGCCGGAGCACCACCGCCCAGATGTAGCCCACGTCTGGGCAGTTTGAACCAGTCATGGCTCAGCCCGAGCCATAGCCCCTAACTCTGGACCAAACCCTTCTTCCCCAAAGCCCTAAAACTGCACCCCATGATGCATAATCTGCACTAGCTTGAACCATTACCCTTTCCAGCCTTAACCAACGAGCCAACCCAAGCCTAGGGACCCTGAGGAACCCCCTTTGAGCTGTGGACCAGCAGCTAACCCAAGCCATGGAATAAAACGTAAGCATGGATGGAGGAAATACATGTACAAGGTGCAAACAACAAAGCCAAACCATTTTCTGAAAAATAAAGAAAAGTTTCGATGCATACACTTCACCTACATAATACATACTGATATGGCACAAAAATAAGAGAAAGAAAACATGCCTTGCACCGTAGGTTGAAGAGAAGTAGGCACGTAGAATGATTCCGGGACGACGGGGCGACGAAAACTTGACTTGGAGCTTCAAAAACGTGGCTATGGAGTCCTAGGGGGTGATGGCCAATGAAGAAGATGATGAAGATGGTGGGGTGGTGGCTGAGTGATGGTAGTGGGGTGTGGGGTTGGGTAGGTTAGATTAATCTAGGTTTAGGATAATTAAAATATTAATAAGGGTTTTAAATATGAAATATATAACTTAAAAGCTCTAAATAATATTTAAAATCTGATAACTTTAATAAAATCCCGAAATATATAATTAAGGGAATTTTAAAGATAGTAAAATGTTATTATTTTTGCTAAATTTGGATAAAAATGGACTCCTAAAATTATATAAAATTAAATACTGATAATTTTGAGGAAATAAAACTCAAAATAATATTTTTGGGCTCTAAAAATTCTCATGAAATAAATTGGATAGAAAGTTGTCATCTCGTCCGTCCACGGTCCCGTCTACGCGATAAAATAATTTAAATACCAAAAATCATAAAAATCTCAAATTATGGGTTAAATGCTTGAAAATAAATCTTAAAACATGCACAAATAATTCACATCATTATTTAACCCATAAATCTAAAATTTTAAATAAATAAATTTCCTAATTATGCATGCGAATTTACGTATTAAAATATCGGGTGTTACAATTCTCCCCCCCTTAAATTGGATTTCGTCCTCGAAATTAAAGTACTTACCCAAACAACTCCAGGTAGCGAGTCCTCATGTCTGCCTCAGTCTCCCAAGTAGCTTCCTCCTCCGAGTGATTCAGCTACTGGACTCTGACCATCGGTATGACACGCGTCCTAAGTCTCCGCTCCTCCCTAGCCAAGATCCGCGCTGGCCTATCCTCATAAACTAGATCAGGTGGCAACTGCAAGGGCTCGAAATCCAACACATGCGACGGGTTAGAGACATATCTCCGAAGCATGGATACATGGAAAACGTTGTGCACTGCTGCAAGCCCTGGCGGTAGAGCTAAACGGTAGGCCAACGTGCCAACTCTCTCCAAGATCTCGAATGGCCCTATATACCTCGGATTAAGCTTCCCTCTCCGGCCAAATCGTACCACTCCCTTCATAGGTGACACTCTCAGAAACATGTGATCACCTACTGCGAACTCCAAATCTCGTCGTCGAGTATCTGCGTAACTCTTCTGACGACTCTGAGCAGTCCTCATTCGATCCCGAATCTGAGTCACAATGTCAGCTGTCTGCTGCACGATCTCAGGACCAAGTAAAATCCTCTCACCAACCTCATCCCAATGCCCAGGAGATCTGCACCTCCTCCCGTACAATGCTGCATAAGGAGCCATACCTATAGACGACTGAAAACTGTTGTTATAGGTAAACTCCACTAATGGCAGTCTAGTCTCCCATGAACCCTGAAAATCGATGACACAGGCTCTCAGTAAATCCTCAAGAATCTGTATCACCCTCTCAGACTGTCCATCTGTCTGGGGATGGAACGTTGTACTGTATAAAAGTCTAGCCCCCAATGCAGTGTGCAAACTCTTCCAAAACGCAGACGTAAATCTCGGATCTCTGTCTGATACTATCGACCCTGGTATGCCATGCAGTCTAACAATCTCCTTTATGTAAAGCTTTGCATATTGTGTCAACGAGTAAGTAGTCCTCACCGGTAAGAAATGAGCTGACTTGGTGAGTCTATCCACGATCACCCAAATAGCTGTGCAACCTCTGTTACTCCTCGGAAGGCCAACTACAAAATCCATCGTAATGTTCTCCCATTTCCATTTCGAAATAGGAAGAGGTCTAAGAAGTCCTGCTGGACGCTGATGCTCTGCCTTGACTCGCTGACAAGTCAAACACTCTGACACAACTCTCCCGATGTCTCTCTTCATCCCGGGCCACCAATACAATAGCTGCAAATCTCTGTACATCTTCGTACTCCCGGGGTGAATGGAGTACGGAGATGTGTGAGCCTCTGCTAGAATCTCAGCTCTCAACTGATTGACGTTCGGTACCCACATCCTACCACGGTACTGAACAATGCCATCCACAACTGTATACAGAAGACCACCCTTGGCCTCATCTCTCTGTCTCCAACGCTGCAACTCCTCATCAGTAGATTGTCCCTCTCTGATATGATCCCATAAAATCGGCTGCACCGTCAACACTGACAAGCTCGGTGCATGACCACTCGAGTAAAACTCCAAATCAAACCTCTGAATCTCACTCTGCAGTGGTAACTGCACTGACAAACACGATACCACTGACGACTTCCGACTCAAAGCATCGGCCACTACATTAGCTTAACCCGGATGGTAGCTAATGTCACAGTCATAATCCTTAACCAACTCCAACCATCTCCGTTGCCTCATGTTCAACTCCTTCTGAGTGAAGAAGTACTTGAGGCTCTTGTGATCAGTGAAAATCTTGCACTTCTCGCCATACAGATAGTGCCTCAAGATTTTCAAAGCGAAGACCACTGCTGCTAACTCCAAGTCATGTGTCGGGTAGTTCTGCTCATGAATCTTCAACTGCCTCGACGCATAAGCAATAACCTTACCACACTGCATAAGTACTGTGCCTAAACCTAGCTTAGACGCGTCGGTGTACACCTCTAACTCCTCGTGTGGTACTGTCATCGCTAAAACCGGTGCAGTAGTGAGTGCTTCCTTCAGCTGATCGAAGCTCCTCTGACAGTCTGAACTCCAAATAAACTTCGCGTTCTTCTTGGTTAAGGAAGTCAAGGGTACTGCAATAGAGGAAAAACCCTTGATGAACTTCCTATAATATCCTGCCAAACCCAAGAAACTGCGAATCTCCGAAGCATTCCACGGAATACCCCATTTCTGCACTACCTCAACCTTCGACTGATACACTGCAATCACATCTCTCGAAATAATGTGGCCAAGAAATGCCACTTGCTCGAGCCAAAACTCGCACTTGCTGAACTTGGCATACAAACGATGATCCCTCAAAGTCTGCAAGGCTGTCTGTAGATGCTGTCTATGCTTCTCAACGCTCCTAGAGTAGATCAAGATATCATCAATGAATACTATGATGAACTGATCAAGATAAGGCTAAAAAACCCGGTTCATGAGATCCATGAAAACCGCTGGAGCATTGGTCATCCCAAATGGCATCATTAAGAACTCGTAATGCCCATAACGTGTCCGGAAAGCAGTCTTGGACACATCTACATCTCTAACTCGCAGCTGATGATAACTAGATCGCAGGTCGATCTTGGAGAACACCGAAGCTCCCTGTAAGTGATCAAATAGGTCCTCTATTCTCGGCAGTGGGTACTTATTCTTCACTGTGACCCTGTTGAGCTCTCGATAATCGGTGCACAATCTCATACTGCCATCCTTCTTCTTCACAAATAATATTGGAGCTCCCCATGGAGAAAAGCTAGGACGAACAAAGCCTTTCTCTAATAACTCCTGTATCTGCTCCTTCAACTCTTTCATCTCGGTAGGAGCAAGTCTGTATGGTGCCTTAGAGATAGGCACGGTGTCTGGAACTAAGTCGATGCTGAACTCCACATCTCTCACTGGTGGAATTCCTGCAACATCCTCCGGAAAGACGTCCGGAAAGTCACGAACCACCTCTATCTCTGATAATGATCTGCTAGATGGTTCTGAGGCCGCGACAATACTTGCTAGAAAACCTTGGCAACCCCGTCTCAACAACTTTCTCGCCTGAATAAGAGATATCACCTGAGGAATATCATTGCTCTGAGATGCATGGAAAGTAAACGGGTCACCTTCTGACAGTTTCACTGACACTGTTCTCAGATGAAAGTCAATCAAAGCTCCATTGACTGTCAACCAGTCCATACCCAATATCAAATCAAATCCACTCAACGGCAAAACCACCACATCTGCGCGAATGGAGTGCCCCTGAATCTCCAACTCCAGTTCTCGAATGACACTAGAGGTAGAAATAATATGTCCTGACGGCATAGTGACATCATAACCACTGTCAACAAACTCAGGTATGATGCCTATCGTCTGATAAACTCCAGGGATATAAACGAATGCGTAGCCCCTGAATCTAGCAACGCAAACTTGGAGTTACCTCCAACTAGAATTCTCCATGCACGCAGAAGAATCCCAACAATTTCATACCACTACTAAACTTTCCCCCAAAGATAAGTCACTAATAACCCTTTCTAATCACAAGTAAAACATGCTTCTTATTCTAACATGCAGATAGAAAAATCCCAAATACAAATTATTTCACAAAGAAAAATCAAAATTCTTAACCAAAGGAAGAAATTATAAAATACTAGGGGTAAGATATACCGGTGATCAAGGAGGTGTCTGGGTCTGCCTCCTCTGCCTGCATAACGAACACTCTACCAGTGGTGTTCTTCTTCCTCGGGCAATTAGCTATCTGGTGCCCTGGCTCTCTACAGTGGAAACAAACTCCTGCTCCCAGAAGACAAGGTCCCGAATGCATCTTTTGACACTTCGGGCAAGTAGGAAAACCTCCAGTATTAGGGGCCCCGCCGCTCGGCTGCTGTGGCCTCTGCTGCTGGTTCGGGCCCTTAGACGGCCCAGTATACTGCTTATTCGCAGGAGGCTGCGAAGATGGTCGCTGAAATCCAGACTGAATCTGTCTCTTCCCCTGTTGCTCTCGCTGTATCTCTCTCCTACCCTCCTCTGACATCAGTGCTCTACTAACTGCCGCCTCATATGTAGCGATGTTCATCATACGTACGTCATGCTTGATATCCGCCTTCAGTCCCTCCAAAAACTGCCTCATCTTCTCCGGTGGACTGTCTGAAATCAGAGGCACAAAATGACAGCCCCTCTCGAACTGTCTGAAATCAGAGGCACAAAATGACAGCCCCTCTCGAACTGTCTCACATACTCAACCACTGACCTATCCCCCTGTCGGAGACTCATAAACTCCCGGATCATGCGACTGCGCACATCCTCCGTGAAATACTTGGCGTAGAAGATACGCCTAAACTCCGCCCAAGTCAATGTAGGAAGATGTACTCCACTGGCAGCACCCTCCCACCAAAGAGCTGCATCTCCCTTCATCATATAAGTCACACAGTTCACCCTGTCGGCGTCAGTAATCCCCATGTATGCAAATATGGACTCCAAAGAGCGAATCCACCTCTCAGCCACCAATGGATCGGTGGTACCAGTGAACTCCTTTGGCCCCTTCTTCTGGAACCGCTCAGCAACGTCCTCCTCGTGGGACAGTTTAGGACGTGCAGCCTGCTGCTCCAACAGAGCAGTAATCCCTGCCATCATATTAGCATTGGCCTGCTCCAATGCTGCAAATGGATCATGGGGTGGAGGTGGAGATCCCTCACGTCTGTTCACAGGTCTGTGAGGCATTCTGCACCACCACATATATCTCTACGTAAATCGCCATACATAGCTAAGTTCTTTAACATTAATGCTAACTTAAATTCTTAAAAGTAAATCATGCTATAAACACTTAAAACTTATGGACCCGTAGCATGGATTTCTGAGCTCGCATAGCAGTAATGACCCCTCCAAGGACCGTGCTTTGATACCAACTGAAACGTCCCTAACTCTCTAAATATAAATAAATATGCGGAAAAATTTTTTTTTACACTTACTAAGTAAAAATATGTACATACATGCCCATACATATATGCACAGAATAAATAGATTTAAAAATAAATAACTTAAATAAGAAAAACAACCTTTAATGAATTAAATATCTGAGTCTAACATTTAATAAAATACTGACATAAGCAAAATAAATAAAATTTGCATGCACTGAAAATATTTAAATAAAAACATACAATAGTGTCAATTACTGAAATTAAATAAAAATGTATAACATGATAAAATATTCGAAACATGCATATAGACTCAGACAACGGTCACGGGGTCACTGCATGTCCGCTCATAGGTCCTCGCCGCCGGTGGGTACTACATCCTCCTCTACGTACTCACCTGCACCATATCAGTGTAGTGAGCCTAGAGGCCCAACATGCTGACATAACAAGGGTTTAAAATAATTTAAATCACTTTAATACTAAGACATAACATATACATGAATTAGCATGCTTAAAAATATCATGAACATAACATAAACTTAAATTAAACTTGAACATCATAATATTACATACACATTGTTGAGCAAAATATTTTCTAACATCGAAAGGTCGTATCCATAGTGTAACCATACATACATTAAATACTGATCAACATGGTAAACCAACGTACGTGGCGGTGACGAATCACCTCTTAAATTGACAGTAAACTGCCCTTCAATAGTTCACATATGGGGACGAATCCCCCTTAAATTGTCACACTACTTCAACTTCCAACATAAAAATTATTTTCTTTTTCTCAACCTTAAACATTAAATCATGCATAAAAATTATTTCATGAATGCATGTACTTAAATGCAATGTGTGTCCTTCATATATATTTAATTTAATTTTTATACTAACATATAAATACTAAAATAACATTCATGCATAAAATAATTAAATATATATTTAGGACACATGCAATTTCTCATGGTTTGTGCTGAACTGCTGGCTCTAACACTCAAGCCCAATTAAATACTTAATTTAACTAATAACTTAAAAAATAAAAATACCCGAGCCCGACTAACTTAACCCGGACCCGAACCCACTAGACTTGACCCATGACTTAATGAACCCGACCCGGACCCATGACTCGACCCGGACCACCTTGAAACCCAACTACCCGAAACCCAAAATTCCTTCCCCCCTTCCCTCCCCTACGGCCGCTCAGCAGCAGCCTTTCATGGCTGCTGCCGCCGTGCTCCGGCCATCCCTGGCCGGAGCACTACCGCCCAGACGTAGCCCACGTCTGGGCGGTTCGAACCAGTCATGGCTCAGCCCGAGCCATAGCCCCTAACTCTGGACCGAACCCTTCTTCCCCAAAGCCCTAAAACTGCACCCCATGATGCATAATCTGCACCAGCTTGAACCATTACACTTTCCAGCCTTAACCAACGAGCCAACCCAAGCCTAGGGACCCTGAGGAACCCCCTTTGAGCCGTGGACCACCAGCTAACCCAAGCCATGCCATAAAACGTGAGCATGGATGGAGGAAATACATGTACAAGGTGCAAACAACAAATCCAAACCATTTTCTGAAAAATAAAGAAAAGTTTCGATGCATACACTTCACCTACATAATACATACTGATATGGCACGAAAATAAGAGAAAGAAAACATGTCTTGCACCGTAGGTTGAAGAGAAGTAGGCGCGTAGAACGATTCCGGGATGACGGGGGGACGACAACTTGACTTGGAGCTTCAAAAACATGGCTATGGAGTCCTAGGGGGTGATGGCCGATGAAGAAGATGATGAAGATGGTGGGGTGGCGGCTGAGTGATGGTAGTGGGGTGTGGGGTTGGGTAGGTTAGATTAATCTAGGTTTAGGATAATTAAAATATTAATAAGGGTTTTAAATATGAAATATATAACTTAAAAGCTCTAAATAATATTTAAAATCTGATAACTTTAATAAAATCCCGAAATATATAATTAAGGGAATTTTAAAGATAGTACAAAGTCATTATTTTTGCTAAATTTGGATAAAAATGGACTTCTAAAATTATATAAAATTAAATACTGATAATTTTGAGGAAATAAAACTCAAAATAATATTTTTGGGCTCTAAAAATGCTCATGAAATAAATTGGATAGAAAGTTGTCATCTTGTCCGTCCACGGTCCCGTCTACGCGATAAAATAATTTAAATACCAAAAATCATAAAAATCTCAAATTATGGGTTAAATGCTTGAAAATAAATCTTAAAACATGCACAAATAATTCACATCATAATTTAACCCATAAATCTAAAATTTTAAATAAATAAATTTCCTAATTATGCATGCGAATTTACGTATTAAAATACCGGGTGTTACACATTAAATTTCAAATAATCAAATAAACATGCAAGTATGTGATTTTAATCGGGAACTCGAGAATCTCAAACTCGCTCGAGTATTCATTCTTTTAAAAATCGACATCAGCTCATACCTCAATTTTTCAAGTCTGGAAAAGTCCAATCCCTAAACTGCTGATCTCTGCCTTAAAATATCCTCGACTGGCTTCCAATCTACGAAAAATCACATAATATACAAAAGTCAACCATAGTCAACTTTGGTCAAACTTTGACCAATAATTCGTCAACTTTATCGCGTTCTCACTGCTTCACTGTTTCGAATCTCGACTCGAAACTTGGATATTTGGATCTATCACGTCGAGACGATCAAAAATGGTTAACTCACCGGAGGTTGCCGGAAAATCGGAGAAGACGGCGGCGACGCGGCGGCGTCCGGCGGCGATGTCAAAACTGCTCCAAAAATTATGAAATTTGGCAGGCTTGTCGAGTCGACGAGACGATTCCAACCATATAAGTCATGACCGGAACGGAGCTCCAACGCGGCCGGGATCGGAGAAAAACGAGCCGACTCCGACGAAGTTTAAAAGCTTTGATTTGCTCGATTCCTTCACCAAAAATGCTACAATAAGCTTGGGAAATGTTCTTCACAACTCAAATAATCGATTACTAGCTTTAAAACCAACAAAAACGAGCTCGAATCGCGAAAATCATACCGAGGAAGACGATGAACAGTACTCGCGCAAATCCCGTCTGTTCTTCGTCGATTTCCCGGCAATCCAATCGTCGGATTGACAATTATTTTATACCAATAGATTCATCTTGATCTTAGCTACAACTTCACTATTCGGATCTTTGATCGAAGCTCCGTTGAATGGCCGAAAAAATAAAAAATGTGGACTGCTACAGCAAAACCGAATTCTGTGCAGAACCCGTCTGTTCTAACTCGATTTTCCAACGATCCAACCGTCGGATCGTCAATTTCTTTGCACAAATAGCTTTGTATTGATGTGGGCTACAAAGTGACCGATCAGATCTTCGATCAGAGCTCTGGTGAACTATCGGCGATGGAAAATGTGGGACTGCTAAAGTGAATATGAAAATTGGGGAAAAATTCAAAACTCTGTAATTTCTTTTATGATGCCCATTGCGCGTTGTTTTCTATTTATAGTAACCCGATAATTTCCTGATCCGGACCAATTTATTAGATACTCAAATGGTAAAATTAATCTCCAATATGATATTTTTCTGATACACACACCCAACATCAATTAATACCATTTCTGAAATTATTGACTTTGACCAGTCAATTGGACTCAAAATTTTCCCAATTAAATACTAAATCCAATTTAGACTCTGACCAGTCCACTCGGTCAAATATTCTTCCAAATTAATTTATCTGGCATAAATAATTATTTTTATTTCAATATCTCAATAATTAATCCCAAAATGCCAAATATTGGAGATCTCTAAAAAATAATCAAACTCATTGATTAAATGACACGTGTATTTGTAAATACACTCTATAATCTCATTAGCAATAATAATTATTTCGTCAACTCAATAATTATTTCAATTTCTAATTAATTTGATAAATATATTTTGGGGCGTTACATGCAGTGTCACTGGCGTCACACATCAACTCAAACGGAAAATTCCAGTCAGGAGCTACTATCACTGGTGCAGTTGTTAATTTCTGCTTCAAAATTTGAAAAGCCTACAAGCACTCAGCAGAAAAATTAAACGGCACCTCTTTGATTAACAGATTAGTAAGGGGTTTAGCAATAGAAGAAAAATCCTTAATAAATCTCCTATAGAAACCTGCATGCCCAAGAAAACTTCGAATTCCTTTCAAATTCGCGGGAGGTGAAGTTTTTCAATTACTTCAAGTTTTGCTCTGTCTATCTCCACACCTACCTCAGACACCTTATGTCCTAAAACAATGCCCTCTTTCACCATGAAGTGGCATTTTTCCCAATTCAATACCAGATTGCTCTCCTCACATCTCTGCAACACTTTTTTCAGATTAAACAAACATGCATCAAACGAGGATCCAACCACAGAGAAATTATCCATAAACACTTTTATAAATTGTTCAACCATATCATGGAAAATAGCCATCATACATTGCTGAAAAGTGGCAGGGGCATTACACAAACCAAACGGCATCCGTTTATATGCAAAAGTACCATAAGGACAAGTAAAAGTGGTTTTGTGTTGGTCCTCAGGTTCTATAGGAATTTGCATATATCCGGAATAACCGTCCAAAAAACAATAAAACGCATGCCCTGCAATTCACTTAACCATCTGATCAATAAAGGGAAGAGGGAAGTGATCCTTACGGGTGACATCATTCAATTTCCTATAATCAATACAAACCCTCCACCCCGTGACAGTTCTAGTAGGAATCAATTCATTGTTGGCATTTTCAATAACAGTCATCCCTCCCTTTTTAGGCACTACTTGAATTGGACTCACCCATTCACTATCAGATATAGGATCGATAATACCTGCATCAAGGAGCTTGATTACCTTCTTTTTCACTACCTCTTGCATCGCCGGGTTGAGTCGCCTCTGTGGTTGAGTAGATGTCTTGTGCTCCGCCTCCATCAAGATTTTGTGCAAGCACATGGTTGGACTAATCCCCTTGATATCGGCCAAGATCCATCCGATGGTTCTTATGTGTTCTCGAATCACCCGCAACAATTTTTCCTCCTCACAACCTATCAAAGAAGATGAACAAATTACTGGCAGTTTATCATTCTGTAATAAATACAAATATTTCAAATGAGAAGGAAGTGGTTTAAGTTCAAGAGTAGGGGGCTCCTCGGTGGTTGGCTTCAGCGGTTTTGGAGTATGGTTGAGCTCCCCCATCTTGGTATTGATGAGTCTGTCGAAGGGTAGACTCCAATCCAAATACCGTGCTAGCTACTTCATGAACTTCCTCACTAACATGCTCTTCATCAGTTGTACCTGTCAAACATATTTCTAATGGATCCACCGAAAACTGTTCCTGCAGAGAACACTCAACCAAATCATCAGTAACATCAATTCTGAAACAATCAGAATTGTCTGCAGGATATCGAATGTCCTAAAAAACATTAAAGATTACTTTCTCATCATTCATACGCAATATCAACTCTCCCTTATGCACATCAATCAATGCCTTTCTAGTGGCTAAAAACGGTCTACCCAAAATAAGAGGTATCTCACGATCCTCTTCCATATCAAGCACAACAAAATCCACTGGAAATATAAACTTATCAACTTTTACTAACACATATTCTACAATCCCCCTTGTATATTTTATAGATCTATCAGCTAATTGTAAGGAGATAGTAGTTGGCTTAACTTCATCAATTCCTAGCTTTTCAAAACATGAATAAGGCATAAGATTAATACTTGCACCTAGATCACATAAAGCCTTGTTAAAAAATGATTTTCTAATAGTGCATGGAATTGAAAAGCTACCGGGATCTTTAAGTTTCGGAGGGAATTTATTTTGTAAAATAGCAGAACATTCCTCCGACAACTTCACAGTTTCAAAATCCACAAGTTTTATTTTGTTAGACAAAATCTCTTTTAAAAATTTTGCATAACTGGGCATTTGAGCTAAAGCGTCTGCAAAGGGAATATTAATATGAAGCTTTTTGAAAATCTCTAAGAATTTTGCAAATTGATTATCCAATTGCAGTTGCTTTGCTCTCCGGGGGAAGGGAAGTTTACTGAAATCAATATTCTCATTAATAACTGGGTGAGAGGACTTACCTTTCTTGCCCGTAGGCGTCGAGTCTGACTGCTTTGGTGCTTCCTCCAGCCCTTTTTCCTTGATTAGCTCACTTTCTTCCTCGTCCTCAGCATTCTTCTCTCCAGTATCTGCTTGCGATCTAGTCACCGCCAGAATAGCATTGACATCCTTTGGATTCCTCTCAGTATTTCTAGGCAACGATCCTGCTGGCCTAGTTGACAGCTGTGTTGCTATCTGGCTCATCTGTGTCTCTAAATTCTGCAACATTGCCTCCTAATTCTGTAGACGGGTCTTAGTACCAGCTACATATTTCATCATAATTTCTTCAAAGGAGGGCTTTTTCTCGACTGGCTTCGATGTATTAGCTGTAGGATCTGCAGCTTTCCAAGAGAAGTTTGGATGGTTCTTCCAGCCAGGATTGTAAATGTTGTTGTATGGATTGTACTGCTGTCTCCCTTGATTTCCCATAAAGTTCGCTGCATCAACTTCAAATACTTGCTGTTCGTTAGGCTGTTGGACTTGCACTTGATTGGCTGAAGATGTCTGCATAACTGCCATCTGATGAGTAAGTGCATCGATCTTGGCATTAAGTGCTGTTAGTGCATTGACTTCTAGAACTCCAGCTTTTCTCTCCTTTTTATCATCTGGCCATCCAATGTTCCTTTCAGCCATATTTCCAATGATTTCCCATGCCTCTTCCGGTGTCTTCATGAATAGGCTTCCGTTAGCAGCAGCATCCAACATGGATCGAACAGATTGATCAGCCCCATTGTAGAAAGTCTGAGTCTGCTGGCTCTGAATGAGATTATGTTGAGGACACATCCTCAACATATTTTTGAATCGAGTCCAAGAAGCATTTAAAGATTCAGCTTCCTTCTGTCTGAATGAGATGATATCGGAGAACAGCTTTGCCATCTTCGTAGAAGGAAAATATTTATTCAGAAAGGTCTGAAAAAGTTGATCACATGTAGTAATTGAACCAGCAGGCAGATCATCTAGCCATTCAGCAGCTTCTCCTTGTAGAGAGAATGGGAATAACCGCAGTCAAACTGCATCAGATGTTACCCCATTCACCTTGAACGTGTCGCAGATCGACATAAAACACTCCAGACGAGCATAGGGGTCATCTACAGATGAGCCTCCGATTCTAGCTTGCAATTTAATTAGCTGAATAGTAGAGGGTTTCACCTCAAAAT
Organism: Henckelia pumila; assembly: GCF_033568475.1. Lineage (NCBI taxonomy): Eukaryota > Viridiplantae > Streptophyta > Magnoliopsida > Lamiales > Gesneriaceae > Henckelia > Henckelia pumila. The sequence continues at coordinate 202,136,672 of NC_133123.1, read as the reverse complement.
TGTTCGCCTCAACAGCGGGACGAACTATGCTAGATCCATAACCTTCAGTTGGCGGACGGATAATATCCCAAACAGTACGGTTGTCTGCCATCTCTACTTCAGATTCAGATTCTGACTCTAGTTCAGGATTGAAGGATTTCTTGGCTTTTCGGATCCTGCTAAGTGTGCGCTCGATCTCCAAATCAAGTGGTAATAATTTCCGAGATCGAATGCTATGCATGCACGACAGAAGGTACCTGAAAATTACCAAGAAATTATAATCAGAATTTAAGAAGATAAATAATGTCTAATCTCAAGAAAAATAAAAATTCTGATATCAAACAGTCCCCGGCAACGGCGCTAAAAACTTGACCGGCTAAATCGATATGAATAAATTCTACTAGCAAGCGAACCATGTCAAATTATAATAAAGTGGACAAAGGTCCAGATGTTGAACCCACAGGGACTGTAAATATATGATTACCAAAATATATTTATTTCTACTTAATCTAGACTAATGAATAAAGCTGATTCAGATTTTTAACTAATAAATAAAATTGCAATTAAATTTTAATTAATTAAAACGCAGCAGAACTTTGGATTTAACTCAAATTTGGGAAAAGTTCGATCAAGGACACACGTAGGTACCAGACAATTCATATAACATGCAGTCAATCTAATATATCAGACTTAATCTCAATTCACGAAAATTTTCCTAATTTGTTCGAAGGACTATTTCTAGAACAATCAAACCTATTCAAATATTGATGAACTAATATTTCGTAATTCTAATCAAACTTGAATGCATAAATCACTGTGAAAATTCAGTAAACACCTAAACCGCATAATAAAACCGAATTTTATTTCTAGTCAGTTTTACACTATGTTGAAAATAAAAGTGATCGAATTCGAGACCTCCTCTGTCGACTTGGAATCGATTAACAAGCAAACAAATAACTGGCCAAGAAATTTGTAAGACAAATATAAATTCGATAAACAATAAATTCAAATTAAGTCTGAAAATCTCAAATAAACAAATCAAGTTTCTACATAAACTGTCTGGCCCAATCACGTGGCCTTGATCGAAGAAAAGAACTACTCAACGTTCAACATAATTTAAGAACAAAAGTTTTTAACTCCAAACATCAATAATAAAATCCAAACAAAAAAGAAAAGAAGAAGAATAATCGAGATGATGGTGATAGCCGCCTCTTGCCTTCCAATCTGTTGTGTAACCGTTATTCTGAAGTTTAGATTGGTATTTATATGTCCAAGGGTCTTCAAAATTTAGTATCCTTCCCGAGCAAGAATTTACTTTTTAAAAAACTCTGTACGCGTATCTCGCTCGAGCGAGCATAGGGTCTCGTAGCGAGCTATCTTCTGCCCGAAGGTGAATTTCCCAATCTTGCTCGCTCGAGCGGGCATAGCCTCTCGCTCGAGCGAGCAACCTTCTGTCTCGGATATCTTCATGTCCCGTCTAGCTCGCTCGAGCGAGCAACCTTCTGGAAAAAACTTGCAACCTCGAGCTCGCTCGAGCGGGCATAGCCTCTCGCTCGAGCGAGCAATGCTCTGTCCAAAAATCAAAATATTGCCAAGTTTCCCTACAAAACAGACCAGGAAGAGTACTATGCAAATAAATGAATGAAACATGCTAAAACTAAATAAAACAACAACAAAAATATATGATGCATGCAGAACTAACACCAAAAATATGCATATGAAACACAGTTAACAGCTACAGTCACAGAGACAACATCTGGCGGCTAGGTTTTATATTTCTTGTTCTTAGATTTAATTCTTTCTTAGTACTTGGTTAAGGAAAAAAAAACCCTTGATTTTATTCACTTTGTGAGATTTTGATTTTCAATGTTTGATTTTTATCGAGTATCAAGAATTGTTCTGGTTTATTTCATGCTTGTGTATTTGATTATTAGATTGATCACCTGATAATTCTTTCGTACAATCCGCTAAATTAGAATTCAAATCCATAATTGTTTGAATCATCTAGTTTGTGAATCAACTGCGTTTAATATTTTATGCTGTTGAATTTGTTAAATCATAGGAACAACAATTGACTAGGATAAATACAACTTCTGGTGTTTTTGTTGTCTAGCTTCATCAGTTTTACTCGTTTGAATGCTATCGTGGATTTAAATCTTATCGCTGGTATTGGGTTAATTTATGGGGTAAGGGTTTATCTAGAACGCTGGTGTCTAATTAATTAAGATTAAGGTGAAACAGTAATTTGATTTTCAATGATGAACATTTGATAGGATTAATTATTTTTATGGAATCGATGATTGAATGAATAAATATCAAGGGTGTAGTCGACCGAAACCAAGTCTCGTCTCTTATTGATATCTCTAATTGAATTTACATTCTTGCATGATAGTGATAATATTAATTTTTAATTGCTTAAATTTTCAGTAGTTAAATCCCAAATCTCAAAACCACCTTTTGTTTATTTAGAACACATTAACTTTACCTTTCCTCGTGGGAACTATCCCTACTCACACTACTACATTTTTCGTGGATATCTAATTGAGTTGGGTAATTTGGGCGTGACGCAACTTAGCGCTACCACTTCTCCTACTGCTGAAGCATCAGGACAAATCATTCCACCACCGGAAAGATCTTTACTTTCTACCTCAGAACGCTACAACAAAATCACTACCATGCTTGCTTATGAGCGTTCCTGTAGGAATCTATAAATGGTAAATAAGCTTACCAAACAAGAGTAATCTTGAACCTCAAATTCTCTCGCTGAGCTCATAATAGATGCTAAAACTCGGCATCCTCACATCAATGCTCTAACTCATCATAGATTTCATATCTCGAAATCACGATATCAATTCTATAACTCATCATTAATACTCGTCATCGATGCTATAACTCATCATCAATGCTGAGAAAATATACGTAGAGCTAGTCTATACATCCTCTCAAATCCAGATAAATTATCTTAATTGCCAATCAATCTGAGAATGTCACATTATACTATCAAGAAAATGAGTACACAAAGCTTCTTTCAGAATGTGCCAAGAATACGAAACAAATCGAGGATCTCAATCAGAGATAGCAAACTTCGGCACAACATGTCCTTTCAAAACATTTCTGTCATACAAAGTGATCAGATGGTCATGTTGAAATAGCATTTGATAAGGAATACACTATCAAATTTATTCAGTCTGTCATAAACTATTGTATTGCATCATATCCTCTCTAGGATTTTGGTAGTTTCGTGACACATTTCATTGGGTTTTGATCCCATTCTTATTCTGAACACGCTAAACTGTACAATAGACCACTTGGTCGCTTTCTTTTTGCTTTCATTACTGACAGTTTAGTTATCGGGACACAAATTCTATCATATTTTCTTTCATACTCTGACCTGGATAGATACAAAATTTATTGTAATGTTCCTCTTTCAGAATTTATTGTCTCACTTCTGAAATATTGTGTACAATAATACCTGTATTTGCACACACCAAACTTCATCCATACTCAACTGATACTCAAACTCATGTCTAAGTCTGATTTTCTCTATCGAGTTCCGAATAATCTGATTGGAATTCTGCGCTTCTTTAACCCTCACAAATAATACTGGTTCGGTTTGGATTGCAAATACTCTACTCGGTTGCAAATCTATCGAAAAATCCAAGATAGAAGCACAATAACTCTTGATCCATTTAACCACACAATTAGCAGATAAGATCAAATCGCACACCATTATACTTAAGCATCAATGGTTGTATTACATTTTACTGGATAATACTCTTTTAGCAAATTTACTCAACTCGTCTGTTTCACATCTGTCAGGGTTCATTGGGTAATAATCTTGCACTACAGGAGAACCCTACAGTCTCTACTAATACCTTAGTTATTCACTGTCTTAACCTTGCTAGGATTCATCACAATCCCGTCGTTTGACATAATAAGGTCAATAATTACGACTCTATCCAGTTAAAATTCACACCTGGACAGTTTGACATACAATTGCTATGTCTACTTTGTCTCATTCATCAATTAACTCAGGATATCATCTCTAAATATCACAATAAATTCACCAATAAATATCCAAAAAAAAGTATGTTCTTTAAACTCATGAACATTTCTGAAGTATTTATCACTCCAAACAGCATAATCAGGTCTTAGGCACAGTCGCCTCACTGATTTTCACTTGATGATATATAAACTCAAACAATCTTTGAATAGACAAAAGCATCATACCACAGGTTAAACAAATCGTCTATTCACTGCAAAAGATACTTCTTCTTTACGGTATTCCTGTTCAATAGGCTATAGTCAAAATACAATCTCATCAACCCATTTTCTTCTCACCTTTGGCAACAGAGGACATCAAAGTGGAATACCCGGTCTAACGTATTCTTTGACTAGAAATCTCTATCAATTACGAGCCATCACTTCCAATTATATGATTCTCTAATTCAACATCAGATAGTCTCGAAGGTAATTACTCAAATCATGATCATCAAAACAAAGTAAATTCTGGGCAATAACTACTGCGGAGTGAAAACAACTCACTTGCAGTTCAATACTAGGGGTGAATAATTCAATTCAAGCTCGAGAAATAAGAGATACGAGCCAATCAACAATAAACATAATTAGTGACCAATTCATCAATAATTCAATATTATACAATACCCCAAATCAGGGTTGATAGCGTGTCTTTATGATGAGATATCTACACACGCGTATCAATTAGAACAGAGTCCTAAGCATGTTCAATGATTGCACAAAGACAAGTAGATCACCATGGAATCCAATAAAAATTCAACCAATTCAATATCAAGGTCCAGAATTAAAAATTCAAATGTCAAGAATATAACTTCCCAAGTTAATACTCGAAAAACAATCGAGATCAAATGGCAAGAATCATCAAATTCAATGTCATGTGAATCAGAAGACATGACTACGATAAAACTCAAATATCAGCAAAATAATCGAAGGAAGGCTCAACTGTAACTGAATTCTGAAATCCCAAAATAGTAATGTCATTAGCATACTCATCAACCCAAAAGATATCATAAACTCAATGTTCTTATAGGGTACATTTGGATAACTAAATCAGTTCTACTTGATCAATGAATCAACTTAGCATTACCGCTATATCGATTCATCTACCAGTAAAAGGTTATATACAACTCTAGCTTTGATCTCTAAGTGTTTACCACACTAGCACAAAGCTTATAACCCATTCCTGAAATCGAAATCAAACCATATAATTCTAAACTCAAGAATTCTTACTGCCATTTTTCAGTCTCTGATCTATTCTGATCAATTTCGTGGACTAGTCTGAAATCCATCATATTGAGGATTTTTCTCTATTTTGCTCGAGGTTATCTGATAAAATCAATGCATTCATCGATAGATATCACAATATCAGATCTTACCTCACTCGATTCCGGCCACAGCAGGTCTTAGGGAATGATAACTAATTCTCCTCGAGAATAGATTTCATCTCTGTCCTTTAAACTGTTGGAAAACTGGCGAGTTCCCAGACCAATTACGATTGATACCCGGTGCAGCGGAAGTTTAAAAATTTTTCATGGAACGTTTCCATGGTATGGGTATCAACCGTTCATCGATTGAATTACGTGTGTGTAAAATTTAAATAACAATTAAATAAATTTTACCTCAAATCTCGCAACGAGATTAATGGACACCAACAGAACAATTCTGCTCTTGTTGTCTCTCCCTGGAACCGATGAACGCCTTCAATCAGGTCCACGAACAGAGGTTTAATCCCTCTGATAGATTGCACTAGAAAATCTATCAGAAGTTTTCTGCGAAGAGAATACACGAATTTGATTCGTTATTCCTTACTGCGATTCAAAATCACAGACCGGAATTTCTCAGACAGAGAGGGAGGGGGGCGACGGCCAAGCTTGAGAGAGGGGCTAGGGTTTCGTTTTTTTTTTCTCTCAAAATTATGAGCTATCGTGTCTAATTTCTGTACTGAAATAACTTATTTATAATGCAGGCCACTAACACCTTAGGGCCCATTAGTCATAAGCTGGGGCCCGACAAGCAAAGCCCGCTCGTTCAGAAATTAATATAAAATTCATCGTGACTCTGATTGATGAAACGATTTCACCAATGTGTACAGAAACCATTTCTGCACGTTTTAAAGTCAAAATAAATTTTCCTGAATCCGAATTCAGTGGTTTCCAAAAATGTCCATCCCTATGTCATTTTAGGAAATCCTACTCCCTTACTCTTATTTAAGAAGTCCAACTCCTTAGTTCATTAAATTTAACTCTTTAAATTTAACTATCTCAACGGGGATTAAAACTCCATTACACTGTGTGACCCTCAATGGTTCAGGGATACAGCTAGCCGTGGGCTCACAACTCCTTGTGACTCGGAACAACACTTTCCAACTTGCCCAACGAATCATGGTAAAGCGCCTAGCAACATCGCCCCATGATTCCCTAGGTATCACTGATAGTGCCTACAAGAACCAGTAGATTTTGGTTAACGTACAGTACGGTCCCTTCATCCATATATCCCGATCGAATCAACAACCATTGGTATATCGAGAGTCGCTCAAGATTCGATAACTATGCAATGCATCTTGAAGATCAAATTAGTGACATCGCATGTGCTACTAAGAAACCATTTCTTAAATCACATCAAGTACTCTGGCCAGAGATTTGTCACACTAATATCTCCTCAGATCGCATAGGATATCCATACTCGCAAGTATGTGGTGAATCCTTGACAACAATGCATTGACTCCTATATGTGTCGTAACTGTACCCAATCTCGACACCTGATGACCCCCTCAGAGTCGGTAAACGAGTCAAAGCACAGTACTAGCATATAGAGTCTCCATGATGTTTCAAGTCGTAAGGACTAATGGTGTACAACCAAAACCGCGGACTTTATCCACTCGATAAGTGATAACCACTTGGAAAGTCCGGATAGGGTAGTTCGACTATTCATCCTATGAATATCCATTTGCATGCTTCGAACATCTCCATGTTCCCTACCAATGAAACGTGGTACTCCGCATCGCAAATGCTAGTCTCAAACTCGAGCGACCCTTATCCTTATTATCGGACGGCTCAATCGACTAGGAACGGTTTTAGAATATACAGTGACTATAAGATGTATTTCATGATAGACATCTCCATGTTCTACCACATCTTACATACACTATAGTATATTCAAGGTCTTTATCAAAACAACAATAGTATATCACAATATAACAATATGAAGTAATATAAAGTCATTGCCATAAAAGTGTAAATAATATTAAACAAAAGATTGTTTATACAAAGAGTCAACAAAGCCCATAGCCACACAGTTGGCTCACTGGGCACCCACTCTTACAATCTCCCACTTGCCCTATAGCCAACTAGTCATACTACGTAGACCCATTGCTTCGCGATGTTTGTCAAACAATGGTCCTGGCAAAGGCTTAGTAAGTGGATCAGCGATATTGTCTGCAGAGGCCACTCGTTCGACACTGATGTCTCCTCTTTCCACAATCTCCCGGATTATGTGGTATTTCCTCAGTACGTGTTTGGATCTTTGATGAGACCTTGGTTCCTTTGCTTGAGCAACGGCACCCGTGTTGTCGCAGTACACCGGGACTGGACCAACAAATTCAGGAATGACGCCCAACTCTTGGACGAAATTCCTCATCCAAACGGCCTCTTTAGCAGCAGCTGATGCTGCAATGTATTCAGCCTCAGTGGTGGAATCCGCTGTGGTGTCCTGCTTGGAACTCTTCCAAGAGACAGCACCGCCATTGAGCATGAACACAAATCCAGAGGTTGACTTCGAGTCATCCACATCACTTTGGAAGCTAGAGTCGGTATAGCCTTCCAGTTTGAGTTCTCGTCCTCCATAAACCATGAACATATTCTTAGTCCTTCGCAAGTACTTAAGAATGTCCTTCACGGCTTTCCAATGCATCTGACCAGGATTAGACTGATATCTGCTCGTGACACTCAGAGCAAATGCTACATCCGGTCTGGTAGATATCATCCCATACATGATACTACCTATAGCTGACGCATATGGTACATGTGTCATATTCTCTATCTCTGCATCAGTCTTGGGACACATAGACTTGGATAGAGAAACTCCATGACACATGGGTAGATGTCCTCTCTTGGACCCATCCATTGAAAACCGTTTCAATATGGTATCGATGTAGGTTGATTGAGTGAGTCCTATCATTCTCTTAGATCTATCCCTATAGATCTGTATCCCAAGAATGTAGGATGCCTCACCCAAATCCTTCATCGAAAATCTACCTGATAACCATATCTTTGTTGACTGCAACATCCCTACATCATTCCCAATGAGTAGGATGTCATCAACATAAAGTACTAAGAATGTTACTGCATCCTTAACTACTTTCTTGTACACGCAAGGTTCCTCCGGGTTCTTGATGAAACCAAAATCTTTTATTGTTTCATCAAATTTCTGGTTCCAACTTCTTGATGCTTGTTTTAGACCATAAATTGATCTCTGAAGCTTGCATACCTTATGCTCGCTTCCCATGGATGTGAACCCCTCAGGCTGCTTCATATAGATTTCTTCCTTAATGTCTCCATTAAGAAAAGCAGTCTTCACATCCATCTGCCATATCTCATAGTCATACCATGCAGCTATGGCAATTAGGATTCTTATGGACTTGAACATTGCGACTGGTGAAAAGGTTTCATCATAGTCAACTCCTTGCCTTTGAGTATAACCTTTCGCCACCAATCGCGCCTTGTAAGTCAATATCTTACCATCAGGCCCAAGCTTTCTTTTGTAGATCCATTTACACCCTATTGGAACAATTCCATCGGGAGGATCCACTAAAGACCAGACTTGGTTAGTATGCATCGAATCCAATTCAGACTGCATAGCTTCAAGCCATAAATTCGAATCCGCATCAGAAATTGCTTCCTTGAAGCTTCTTGGATCACATCCAATGTCGGGTTCATCTTGACCCTCTTCAAGAAGAAGACCATATCGAACTGGAGGTCTAGAAGTCCTCTCGGATCTTCTAGGTGCAGGCGTGTCCAGCAATGGTTCCTGAGGTGTGGGATCGTTATTTTGTATTTCGGGTTCTTCTCGAACTTCTTCGAGTTCCATCATCTCGCCTTTATTATCCAATAAGAACTCCTTCTCCAAGAAGGTGGCATTCCGTGAAACAAACACCTTTGTTTCAGCAGGATAATAGAAATAATATCCGATTGAATTCTTCGGATACCCCACAAAATAACACAGGCTGGATCGACTATCCAACTTATCTCCCACTGTCCGCTTCACGTAAGCAGGACATCCCCAAATCCTCAAGTATGAATACTTAGGAGCTTTGCCATTCCATAACTCGTATGGTGTTTTGTCCACTGCTTTAGTGTGGACGTTATTCAACAACAATACCGCCGTTTCAAGCGCATAGCCCCAAAACGAAGGTGGAAGCTCAGTGAAGCTCATCATGGATCGAACCATGTCCAACAAAGTTCGATTACGGCGCTCCGATACACCATTAAGCTGTGGTGTCATAGGAGGAGTCCACTGAGAGAGAATCCCATTCTCTTTTAGATAGTCCAAAAACTCGGTACTCAAGTATTCTCCACCTCGATCCGATCGAAGTGCTTTAATACTTTTACCTAGCTTGTTTTCTACTTCAGCCTTGAATTCTTTGAACTTTTCAAATGCTTCAGACTTATATTTCATTAAATATAAATACCCATACCTAGAATAATCATCAGTAAAGGTAATGAAGTAGGTGTGGCCATGTTGAGTCCCTACTCTAAATGGACCACAAACATCTGTATGGATCAAATCCAACAGATTTTGACTACGTTCAGGCTTCCCCTTAAAAGGAGATTTAGTCATTTTCCCTTTTAGGCAGGATTCACAAGTAGGTAGAGAGTTAATATCAGACATATCAAACATGCCCTCTCCCACTAGCTTGTTCATCCTCCTTGAGGAAATATGACCTAGTCTAGCGTGCCAAAGGTTTGCCGGGTTTTGACTATCGATTTTCCTTTTGTTTGTTGTCGCCGGTTTGTCAATACAATTCACTGGAACGTCTTTTAGTTTTAAATTATATAGATCGTTTTCAAGTTGTCCATTTCCAATTAAACATTCATTCTTGTAAATATTGCAAATCCCATTCACAAAATTACAAGAATAACCATCTCTATCAAGCATAGAAATAGAAATAATGTTTTTAATTAAATCTGGCACAAATAAAACATCTCTCAACAATAATTTAAAACCATTCTGCAAAATCAAACAAACATCTCCAATGGCCGTAGCTTCAACTCTGGAACCATTCCCGAGCCTCAGCTGGGTCTCACCCATTCTAAGCCTGCGACTTCTTGTCATCACCTGCAAATCATTGCAAATGTGAGATCCACATCCGGTATCCAATACCCAAGAAGTTGTATTAAGTGACATGTTTATTTCGATATAGAACATACCCTTTGCAGTTCCCAACTGCTCAAGATACTCCTTGCAGTTGCGCTTCCAATGACCCGGCTTCTTGCAGTAATGGCAAACATCCTTGGATTTTCCATCGTTTGAAGCCTTTGTCTTTTGCTTCTTCTCGGGTTCCACTTTCTTGGGTGGGGCAGAACGTTTCTTGCCCTTCATACTTGGCCCCTTCTTAGCAGAAGATGAGGAGCCCACCAAGAAAGCTGGCTTATCCTTCTTAAGTGTGGATTCATATGTAACGAGCATATTGACCATCTCTTCAAGGGTGGCCTCTATCTTGTTCATATTAAAATTTATCACGAATCCATCAAATGAAGAAGGAAGAGATAGAAGCAGCAAGTCCACATTGAGTTCATGCTCCAACACCAAATCAAGGGTCGCTAACTTCTGTATGAGCCAAATCACTCGTACCCCATGATCACGGACCGAAGTCCCTTCACGCATGCGGCACGTCATCAACTCCTTAACAGTAGAGAACCTTTCAGCCCTCGACTGAGCCCCAAAAAGTTCCTTGAGTTGCGTGTGAATGTCAGCAGCATTCACCGTGTCCTCAAATCGCCTCTGGAGTTCATCAGACATCGAGGCTTGCATATAGCATTTGGTCTTGATGTCATGGTCACACCATGCATCAAGTTTGGCCAATTCCTCCGGACTTATGTCAGCTGGTGCTTCCTTCGGAGGTGCTTTCTCTAACACGTAGAGCATTTTCTCCGAAGTTAAGACAATCTTCAACTTCCGGAACCATTCCGTATAGTTGGCGCCAGTCAGCTTGTTTTGTTCGAGGATCGAGAATAAAGGATTTCGCGAATTCATTGTATGAAATACTGAAAAGGAAAAACAGACATATATCAATGATTGTTTAACAATTTACTAAGACATAAAATAGGCGAATTTAATTTTATGAATCTCACTCCCACTATTTTAACGATTTCACCACCCTCTAGTGAAAACGGGAAACTTTTTCCTTAGTGAGAACATGGAGTCCAATTGACAAACTTATGGTCCCGAATAATATCAGCCAACCATAATTCTCAAAAGGTAGAGCCCAATTGCTTCCAAAGCAACCCCCATGTATTTACCTCATGTCCAATAAGGGCCCAATAATATGACGCCGTTTAAAGTGACATGTCAAGATGACCCATCAATATTAAGTTGTGATGGACGGTCGCCATGTGGATCCCCCAATAATATGAGCCGATCCCATGGGAGTTCCACCCAACTTACAACATTTGTCGATCCAATGTACAGCTTTCCGACGAACGGGCCCCCCCAATAATATGAGCCGGACCGTATCCGCGGGTAGCATCACATACATTGACCGTTGATGGAAGGTAGGAACATTTAAACAATATTTAAATTTCCTTTATTTATCTTGATATAAATTTTAAATCATATTTAAAATGAGGGATTTTATTTATAAAAATATTTGTCTCATCATTTTTAATTTATTGCATGCATTGCCGGATTCACGCAATTTATGTCTAAACATGCATACAATCATAATATCACATATTATATAGGATGATCGATTCCATTTCTAATTGACCCGTGGTTGCCAATCACGGGTCTTAGTCCAATCCTAGGTAATATGCAGTATGCAAATGCAATCCTATTACATATGCTTCCAATTTACATTTCTTCAGTCTTCATTGTCTGCTGGGCCCACCATCTTCAAATCTTGATCTCCCACTAAATCTAATGTATTTACAATTAAATAACAATGACAAGTAGGGGATACATTTTTAGGGGGTGGGAACGGGCTATAAACCAAGCCCACTTTTATTACATATGACATTCATATCGGGCCATAAACCAGGCCCATTAATAAAACCAACAACAATAAAGACAAAATGTAAATTCCTAACATACACCTACAAAATTGGTCATGGCAATCGATCATCCTTATCCAATAACATTTAATTCAAAATTAATTTATTGGATAACATGCTGTGGCAATTCAAATTTAAACAAGATAAAATCATATTTTATATATAAAATCACATTTCACATATAAAATCATATTTTATCTCCATATCAAATAAAATCATATTTTATCTATAAAATCCAATTTTACAAATAAAATCATATTTTATCTAATATATCATAAGATCATATCTTATCATCAATTGTACCAAAATAATTGATTTCAAAATTCAATTTACGGATAAAATATTAAAATTTTCCAAAAATTCAAATTTATCCAAAATCAATTTTAAAATTTACGGACTCGAACAATTCGATCCGAAATCTCGTGAACCAATCAAAAACAATTTTTGACCGGACCAAAAATAAAATTTTAAATATTAAAATTAATAAAAATATTAAAAATTAATTTTTCCCGCGGGCCACCCGGGACACTCCCGGGTTGGCCCGCACCCGGGGCGCGGGCCGGGGGCAGCCCGGCTGCCCCCTTAGGGCAGGCCTGGCGCCGCCCCTGGGCGGCGCCGTGCGCTGCCCTGGGCGGCGCCGAGCGCCGCCCTGCGCAGCGCCTGGCGCTGCGCTGGGCGGCGCCGAGCGCCGCCCCTGGGCAGCGCCGAGCGCTGCCCTGCGCAGCGCCCAGCGCTGCGCTGGGCAGCGCTGTGCGCTGCCCTGGGCGGCGCCGTGCGCCGCCCTGGGCGGCGACGGTCGCCGCCTTGGGTGGCGCCGTGCGCCCCCTTTGGGCGGCGCCGTGCGCCGCCCGGGGCAGCAACAATTGCTGCCCCACCGGGCAGCGATCCAATCGCTGCCCGGGTTTTGCCCCGAAAAAAAAAATTTTATTTAAAATATTTATTTTGTTTCAAAAACCGAGACTCAAAAATTTTGTACAATTGATTAATTCAATCGATTGATCTGAGCAACCTGGCTCTGATACCACTGTTGGAAAACTGGCGAGTTCCCAGACCAATTACGATTGATACCCGGTGCAGCGGAAGTTTAAAAATTTTTCATGGAACGTTTCCATGGTATGGGTATCAACCGTTCATCGATTGAATTACGTGTGTGTAAAATTTAAATAACAATTAAATAAATTTTACCTCAAATCTCGCAACGAGATTAATGGACACCAACAGAACAATTCTGCTCTTGTTGTCTCTCCCTGGAACCGATGAACGCCTTCAATCAGGTCCACGAACAGAGGTTTAATCCCTCTGATAGATTGCACTAGAAAATCTATCAGAAGTTTTCTGCGAAGAGAATACACGAATTTGATTCGTTATTCCTTACTGCGATTCAAAATCACAGACCGGAATTTCTCAGACAGAGAGGGAGGGGGGCGACGGCCAAGCTTGAGAGAGGGGCTAGGGTTTCGTTTTTTTTTTCTCTCAAAATTATGAGCTATCGTGTCTAATTTCTGTACTGAAATAACTTATTTATAATGCAGGCCACTAACACCTTAGGGCCCATTAGTCATAAGCTGGGGCCCGACAAGCAAAGCCCGCTCGTTCAGAAATTAATATAAAATTCATCGTGACTCTGATTGATGAAACGATTTCACCAATGTGTACAGAAACCATTTCTGCACGTTTTAAAGTCAAAATAAATTTTCCTGAATCCGAATTCAGTGGTTTCCAAAAATGTCCATCCCTATGTCATTTTAGGAAATCCTACTCCCTTACTCTTATTTAAGAAGTCCAACTCCTTAGTTCATTAAATTTAACTCTTTAAATTTAACTATCTCAACGGGGATTAAAACTCCATTACACTGTGTGACCCTCAATGGTTCAGGGATACAGCTAGCCGTGGGCTCACAACTCCTTGTGACTCGGAACAACACTTTCCAACTTGCCCAACGAATCATGGTAAAGCGCCTAGCAACATCGCCCCATGATTCCCTAGGTATCACTGATAGTGCCTACAAGAACCAGTAGATTTTGGTTAACGTACAGTACGGTCCCTTCATCCATATATCCCGATCGAATCAACAACCATTGGTATATCGAGAGTCGCTCAAGATTCGATAACTATGCAATGCATCTTGAAGATCAAATTAGTGACATCGCATGTGCTACTAAGAAACCATTTCTTAAATCACATCAAGTACTCTGGCCAGAGATTTGTCACACTAATATCTCCTCAGATCGCATAGGATATCCATACTCGCAAGTATGTGGTGAATCCTTGACAACAATGCATTGACTCCTATATGTGTCGTAACTGTACCCAATCTCGACACCTGATGACCCCCTCAGAGTCGGTAAACGAGTCAAAGCACAGTACTAGCATATAGAGTCTCCATGATGTTTCAAGTCGTAAGGACTAATGGTGTACAACCAAAACCGCGGACTTTATCCACTCGATAAGTGATAACCACTTGGAAAGTCCGGATAGGGTAGTTCGACTATTCATCCTATGAATATCCATTTGCATGCTTCGAACATCTCCATGTTCCCTACCAATGAAACGTGGTACTCCGCATCGCAAATGCTAGTCTCAAACTCGAGCGACCCTTATCCTTATTATCGGACGGCTCAATCGACTAGGAACGGTTTTAGAATATACAGTGACTATAAGATGTATTTCATGATAGACATCTCCATGTTCTACCACATCTTACATACACTATAGTATATTCAAGGTCTTTATCAAAACAACAATAGTATATCACAATATAACAATATGAAGTAATATAAAGTCATTGCCATAAAAGTGTAAATAATATTAAACAAAAGATTGTTTATACAAAGAGTCAACAAAGCCCATAGCCACACAGTTGGCTCACTGGGCACCCACTCTTACAATCTCCCACTTGCCCTATAGCCAACTAGTCATACTACGTAGACCCATTGCTTCGCGATGTTTGTCAAACAATGGTCCTGGCAAAGGCTTAGTAAGTGGATCAGCGATATTGTCTGCAGAGGCCACTCGTTCGACACTGATGTCTCCTCTTTCCACAATCTCCCGGATTATGTGGTATTTCCTCAGTACGTGTTTGGATCTTTGATGAGACCTTGGTTCCTTTGCTTGAGCAACGGCACCCGTGTTGTCGCAGTACACCGGGACTGGACCAACAAATTCAGGAATGACGCCCAACTCTTGGACGAAATTCCTCATCCAAACGGCCTCTTTAGCAGCAGCTGATGCTGCAATGTGGGACCCCGGGGCTCGTATACTAAAATACCATAAATAAGTAAGGTAACTAAAATAAGCAGCAACAATAAACATAAAAAAAAAAATTTAAAAGAGGGCCTCACTCGATCGGTTAAAATTCACCGATCGAGCGGGCAACAAATCCCAACCCTCGGGTTGAAGCAAACCTGGCCTCGTTCGATCGGTGCAATTCAACCAATTGAGCGGGCATGTCTGCTTCAAAATTCCAGAATCTACTTGAGCTGGTTCAGATTGTTTTGCTGCTAGTTTTCTGTCCAAAAATCCGATATCAATGGTTCTAACATTGAAATGAAAAGATTCAATCACCACCATATATGATAAACTTACTCCCAACATGATCCAACAACACATAATCTATACAACTCTAGACTATGCAAAGCTATAAAATATAAAAGTTGGATACCATCCAAACTCAACATGGTTTAAAAGTAAGTTTCCAACAACAAGCTACAACACAACCCAGAGCACCACTTCTAAACTCTTCCCAATGCTCTTGGCCTCCTATAATTTGGCCCTGAAACACTTGTTGCAATGCACACACAAAAACAAAGTAACAGCTGGAAAACCGGTAAGTTTAAAGACTTAGTATGAATGACGGAAACATATTCTTACTCACATGTAGCCATACCATGCATTTCAAATCATAAATAACATGTTATAAAATGCATAATAAAATAAATGGCTAGGAAGGAATAAGGCTCAAAGGCGACACCGGTTTAGATGCTAGAACGCAACACTCACCATCAATGTTAAAACTCCTCATTGATGTTATAAACCCGGAATCTAAGTATCAATGCTAAAATTGCATCACTGATACTTGATATCGATGTTTAAAACTCATCAACAATATCAGGACAATCGAAGAGAAAGGTTAGGCGCAAGAAACATAACGAGATGACACAATACAAAATCACCTCATAATATAGCCTAACAAGTAAGCTACAAGCTCATAACTCCAACAAAGAATAGAAAAACACATAAACACATAAAATAGAAACTATTGTGTGATTTAAGGGATCGAGAGATCAAACACATCTCGATGCTCATTTCCTACTTTGGTCATCGTCTCTTTTCAATCTTGATTCTGAAATAGCTTCAAATCCTCAAGCTACAATCACACAAATATTGTATCAATTCACTAGCTAGAATGGTAGCAGTCTCAAGGCTAGAACTCAACCCTTGATCTATTTCTTCGACGACCCGAATTCTTCGATTCGAATTTGATATGTTCTTCACCTTCAAGCTGAAATGAAGTGTTCTATTAGCTCATAACATCTCACAATCTCATTCAAATCCTATCAAAGCTCAAACAACTACAAGACTTGATTGATCAACCAAAACTCAAACCGACGGCGCACCGATTCGAAACCGGCAATTCCTAAAACTTATGCAACATCTAAACATTGATATATAACTCATATAAATATCATTTCTTCAATATAATTTCGAAATCCAGCAGCATGTATTTTCAGAAATTTATTAAACGTAAACTGACGGCGTAACGGTACAAATTCGGTACCCGAAACTGAAATCTATCAATTCTAACCACCAAGTTTACTTCAAATACATCACATACAGCAAGAATATCAACTTAAACCAGCATATCAGAAGGTTCAAGCATTCAAAACATATTCTGAAAATTATAACAATTGCATACGTTGTCCGTTCTTCGTTCCGGCTTCGATATCGTAAAGCTTATATCATCAAGAACACTAACACATACTCAAATTCTGATTTTTTCCAACATCAACAGATCATAATTTCGAGAACTGCTGAATCAAAGAGATACTTACATCACAACGAAACTCTTGTCGCGAGGATTCCAAAACTATGTTCGGTTTTGAAATCGGATAGCCGGATCTTGAGATATTAAATTTTGAAGATGAAAATCCAATGAAGAAGCTGAAGCTCTCGGTTGTCTTGCTTAAGAAATCTGAATCCTAAAGATAATACATGCATTTACACGTATTCAATCTATAAATGTCATGTGTCATCCACTTGCCTAGCCAAAATTGCACTTTAGCCCCTAAGCTTGGTAAATGTTCAATTTAGTCCCTGCGCAAGTTTTCGACTTCTTATTAAATCCTTTCATTCCGGAAACTTGAAATTTAAATCTTAAATCTCATAAATATCTAATTCAAATATTTTAATCTTTTAATTTAAAAATACCGGAATTTAAATTTCACTATCCGTAAATTCTCAAATTAAATATTTTCAACTCGAAAATTAAATCTCTAATTTCCATAATTTCTTCAATGAATATTTTTCAAAATTCGGAATTTAAATCTCTAATTCCGTAATTAATAATTTAATATTTTCGGGGTCTTACATGGCTGATATCTGAAACAATATCAAAATACTTCAAGAGAAAAAATGGACAACATATCAATGTAGGAAAGGAAGCACTTATGATTTGATGTTTAATAATACTGCTTTATGAGGGCATGTGTTGAATATGCGTAACAGATATATGCAGAACGTGTCTTGACCTTGAAGTTCCGATTCACTAAGAAGTATAGCTTGTTCAACATCTTTTGATTCAAGAAACTCAACATATGCATAACCCTTCGGTTGCCCAAACTTGTTAGTCCGATTAGGTACTCTATTCACATTCCCACGTGATTGGAATCGCTGCTGAACATCCTCTGAAATACATGCATAATCTATCTGCAAATAAATTTTCATCTCAAGGTTTAGCATCCAGAAAGGTAGAGGAAAGAGGAACCGACTAAAAAACAACAGAGCTCATAATTAGTGTTGTATTGAGTCCTGCATAATCGTGGCACACATGTTACGTGTGAAATGAAAAAATATAGTGAATGCTTTCGTGTGTAAATAATATATTAATTTTATAAGAATTGTTAGTAAAGTTCACCCTATTGTTCACTTGCATAAATCTAAGAGTTTAAGTATAAGATGTGTAATTAGTGTTATCGTTGAGATGTGGCAAACTAACGAAATATATATTTCATACACATATTCCCAAATAAATTAAACCTCTAAAATAATATAGCTGAAATAATTTGAAAATATTTTAATTTTTACACACCATGTATCGTTAAAAAAGCTTTAAATTAAATGAAGTTGAAAGTAACAATCCTAATATATGCATATTAAAGAAGCAACTTATGTTTTACCGAAACTCAAAGTTTTCCTTTGCATTTCAATCATTTAAATTAACCTTATTTCACGGTCACATGGATTTCTGCATTGTGGATATATGTCTCACAAAACTAACCCGTGAGATCAGGTGCACAAGTTGTGTGCTTGTATAGTTACACGCCACAAGTTTACTTCAGTTGCTTATACATGAATATTACATGTGTATAATATAATACATAAAGAAAAATATATATATAATACATAAAAAGTTTGTCTTTTGTGAGACGGTCTCAATGATCTTTATTCGTGAGACAGGTAAAACCTATTCATAATTACAATATAAAGTGATACAATATCATGGGTGACCCAATTAAAACATTCGTCTCACAAAATTTACCTGTAAGACCTTTCACAACATTTTTTGTGAGACATGAATATATATATATTCATGTGTGCAACATATTTTGTTTTTATAGTACTATTTGATTTAGCATTGATATTTTACAAAATAATAGCTTATCTGAATCAAATTTCACTACTAGATAGAATACAAGATAGAATACGACACATTTTTTCATTGTTAAATTTATTTGAAAATTTATATCAACATATTATATATTGCATCGAACAAATTGCACATTACTTTTAAAGTCAAACCAAAGTAATGAATGAGTATGAGATTTCGAAAATATATGTATACAAATTCAAATCTTATAACTTGCTGAAGGAAAAATAAATGTCATATTTAAATTTTTCAAAAAACCCAAAAACCCAACATCCATAATAGAAGTTATCACGTTGAACCTATTTAATAATTAAATCACTTGTAAGCTAACACAAAATAGTTTCACAGAAAATTAAAATACCTTTTAGTGAGTACTGTGTTAATATCATTCTTACCGAATGATGGACTTGACATTGCATTTCCATGAGAAAATATTTATTACAATAGTTGATATCAAATTCTTCGACGATAGATCAATTGTGTGAAGGTCAAAAAATATTGATCTATAAATAAGGGTGTCGAGGCTCATTTGCAATTCGCACCTTCATCTCTTCTTCCTGTAAGAATTGGAATTTTATTGATGGGTTATGAAGCTAAGAAGAATTTTATCAAGGCACTGTGATGACTTATACTGGGAGACATGAACTGTGATCAACGATAGACATGGGAGAGTATATTTCCATTAATATTCTGGAATTCTTTTGTACTTCAGAAGAGGATGGAAAATTTATTCAGTCTAGATATCATTGCAACAGTTACGTTAAAAATATAATTTGGTGTCAATTTGATAACCTTGAAAGGATACTCAATTCTATTGATAGATGTCATGAGCCTGCTAAGTTACAGCATGGATTCGTCAGTATGAGAATTCACTTAGATAGTGAAAGTTGAGCACTTAGGTGTTCATGTATGTTTTGAAATGGTTAGTTAAATTGGTGCAAGTTTGGTGCCCAATGACTATTTGCAACTATTTGTCTGAGGTAGATAAAGATGTTATAACCCCGTGATGGGGGAGTTATATATTCTTTTGCATAAAGAACGATTAGAATTGTTCACTTTTTGGTAGACTGATAAGATGAGTATAGTACTCAGATATTCAGTTCTCAGGAGATTGTTCGATTGCACGGAGTGCTTGTGAGCATAGTCAGCGATCGAGATCCAAGGTTTACTTCCAGTTTTGGGGGAGTTTTCAGCGCGCTATGGGTACTACTCTTAGCTTGAGTACAGCATATCATCCAGAGACTGACGAACAGTCAGAGTGCACGATCCGTACTCTTGAAGACATGTTGCGAGCATGTTCTATGGATTTTGGTCCAGCATGGCAAGATCAGTTGCCATTGATTGAGTTCGCGTACAACAACAGTTACCATCGCAGTATTGGGATGGCTCCGTTTGAGGCGTAGTACGGGCGACGATGTCATACTCCACTGTTCTGAAAAGAAGTGGGGGAGCGACAGATAGAGGAACCAGAGTTAGTCCAACAGACTGTTGATATTGTTGGGCAGATCAAGAAGAGAATTAAGGTTGCGCAGGATCGGCAAGCTAACTATGAGAATGTCAAGCGCAGACCTTTGCAGTTTGAAATGGGTGAGAAAGTATTCCTGAAAGTCTCACCATTTTGCAGGATTTTGAGATTCGGTCTCAAGGGTAAGCCATATCCTAGGTACATTGGTCCATTCAAGATTCTGGAGAGTGTTGGAGATCTGGCTTATAGGTTGGCGTTACCGCCGTATTTGTCAAGTATCCATGATGTGTTCCATGTTTCACTGTTACGACGGTATGTGGCAGATAAATCTCATATCTTACAGTCGTTTGAAGTACAGTTGGATACTAATTTGACATATGTAGAGAAACCTTTGCGTGTCATAGGTCATAACACTACAAGAAAAATGCACAAACACAACACTTAAAAGACAACGCTTTTAACGAAAAGTGTTGTATTTTTTTAAAAGACAACGCTTTTAGTGAAAAACGTTGTCGTTATATGTTTTTTGTTCATCAAATACAACGCTTTTTTTAAAAAGCGTTGTCAATAAGCATTTTTTTGGGGTCAAAGACAACGCTTTTAAAAGTGTTGTCTATGAGCGTTTTTTTTCCCATATATCACAACACTTTTTAAAAAGTGTTGTAGAAAAAATATTATTTTAATTTAAAATAAAACATAAAATAAATGATATTTCCTTAGCCAATTAGATCCCCAAATCTCAGACCCCTTCTCTCTCGATCGCGATTTCTTCTCCGAGCCCCCAAATCTCAGACCCCTTCTCTCTCGATCGCGATTTCTTCTCCGACCCTTTCTCTCGATCGATTTCTTCTCCAGATCCGACATATCCCTTAGCTCCTTTTTCTCTATTTCAATTCAAAATCGTAAAAGACTTTAATACGATCGCGAAAGATTCTCTCTGAAAATCCAGCTGCTTGTTTGAAAGTTGTTTTCTTTTCCTTTTTCTTTTGCGTTATCATTGTTTTCTTGTGGCAGAAAATTGAGGATCCGAAGTTCAATGCACGCTCCGCAGTATTATGCGCCGAAAAAGAGCTCACGCAGTGGTGTTTGGTCGATTAGGTATGTGTTTCTCGTAAAACGACGAGTTAAAGGCTTAACGGTATTGTTTCATAAAACTTATAATCCGATTGAGGGTGTATGTTTCTGATTAGCGGAAGTTTAAGTTGATTTACTGATTATTTTACAACTTTCATTGTTGCCTAAGAAAATTTATTTGAGATTTTGCTTTGGTCTCCGGGGTGAATGTGGCTCATACTCAAACAGAGGGAGCATTCTATTGGTTTCTAATAATGGAAGTCTGATTGTATTTAGGGATGACTTGCAAGTTCCATCATCACCGTACGCTGCTTATGCGCAAAGTGCACAGGGTCCACCTCCAATGGTTCAAGAACGTTTCATGAGTGTTATCAGCCAGCTTTTTCAATATGTGAGGCAAATTTTGTTTGATTTGAAATGTCATTTAGGTTTATCAGTTACTACTAACTTTATCTTTTTTTGATGATAAAGTTGGAATCCATTGTATTTTTGTAGAGGATTATACGATGTGGAGGAGCACTAGATGATGATATGGCTAATATAATTGTGGCTCAGTTGCTCTATCTTGATGCTATTGATCCTACTAAGGTTAGTTCCTCGTTCTGTGTAACTTTAAATATCCGAATCCATTGTAGTTAAATTAACTGCATGGTCATTGATTTGTAAAGCATGTGGAGTATCAGTGTATCACTTGCCCAAGCCATCAGCAATTTCTTTGATCGCTTCCTCTTTTGTGATTTCTTATTGTGGTACTGGTTGGTGTAGTGGCTGTAATTACCAAATTACTCTAATTCTTCTTTATAACAAGATCATTCTCATCTCCTTCAAGAAGTGGGGTTTTGGGCTGCCTGATTCTTTCCTCATGGGCAAACGAAAATCCACTAGAAGCCTATGCTACATCTTGATGATGCATAATCCACAGCTTTCAACTCTCTGTTGGATGTTGTGGATGTTGTGGCTGGGGTAATTTTTTAATGGATCTTTGATGTTTTCCCTTTGCGACGAAAGAGTGTCCTTTATTTTCCCGATGATGAGCTTCGTGTAGTAGTTTAAAGATGCGAGAAGCATGCAAGGGGTGAGAAAGTTCTTATCTCGCCGGTCTAATTCTTTTTTCGTGCTCAGGGGAAAAGATCGAGGATTGCTTTGATTTATTGAATCTTTGAGCTATTGTGAGTTCATGTACTGAAATTGAAGTTAATTTAGCTTATTAATTAATAACTAAATTGGTGCATGCGATTTTTTCCATTTTATTTTTCTCTGTTTTGACCTGGTTTTGAAGTTGTGCGAACCAATTTCGGAACACTCATAATTCCACCATTTCCCGCGGTTATGACTCCCAATGGTACGTACCTCTTTCTCCGACTCCTTAATTAATTCCAGTATATTTATTTATTTATTTATTTATTTATTTATTTATTTTATCGTTTTGGGCCGCATCAAACTTATCCCTTGAAAAGGCTGGCCTTAATTACCATGCATGTGTTTGGTTTAAGTTTTATATATTTTACAATTTGAGTTTTTTTTTTTTATGAAAAAAACTCACATAAATACAACGAGTTTGAGGATTTTTGAGTTCGTGTGTAAATGTTTTCGTCAATGTTATTTGTTTCCATGATCGAATTTGGGAAAGTCCAGTATGAAGAAATATTTTGAGCACTGGTGGCCGGTGAATATTGGTTCATTCATGCACGGTGATAAAACTAGAAAGTCGTACCTAATAAATACGAAATTGATATGTGTCTATACAATTAAGGTAATATATTGCTTTCTTAATCCTATTTTGTTTTAATGATACCATTATCTCAATTTATTTCCTTATCATGACTCTGTAATGTCAACTTTTATGGGAATTTTGCTTTTGTCCTTGTCATAATTAACCCCCCCCTCAAACGGTTGTATAATGGAGACACAACTCTGAAAAGGCCGCTGATCTTTAATTATCTTTTTGAAATTCAATATATATTCACGTTCAAAACAAATAGCTATAGCTGGCCAGAGAATTAAATTAAGGAAGATATATATATAAATACATAATTCTAGCTCATATATATGGGCTATGAAGTGTACGGCCTTGTTAAACTTCAAATATTTAAAAAAATTAAATATGGTGCAAATTAAGGAAAAAACCCCAACATTAATTAAATGGATGAAAATGATTCGTTGAGTAATGTAAATTTTGTGTTGACAAAATAAAAATATTAATATATAATCTTCATCGATCATCAGGTTTCTGGTCGGAATGTGTGGCGTGGTGGCCATTCATTCATTTTGTCAAATGTGCATAAAATTGGGGGGAATGTTGAGCAAACCTCCCATCATTCCTTCTAGGAAAAATGGATGGACCCTTTTTGCTGCAGATCTGGTATGGTAAATCCTCCCATGCACACAAATGCATGTACATAATTATATTTTTTCTAGTTCATGTACCTGTATTGTCCCATGCACACAAATGCCTAAAGAAGACACTATTTTCCGATTCTGTTTATGTACCTGTATTGTCCCCTACACATATAAAATCGATTAGTCCATTTAATACAAGCTGCTGGGTAAATGAGCGCGAACTTTAGCCTACGATTGTTTTCTAGTTTGATTTGTCAGAAGCCACCATGTTTTGATAACCGAATTAGTCTATCAAAACATCTTATTCTAATGTTTGGTATGATTCCAGTATGCTCACCGTAAATGCGTGCAAAAGTGGTGCAACGAGAAGGGTGACACGATGTGTGAAATATGCCATCAGGTTGGGACTATCTGCGTGAACTTTGTTTCATTAAGTTTCAGCTCTTGCTAGGCTAATTATTGCATATGACTGTTTCAGCAATTCAAGCCGGGATATACAGCACCACCCCCTATCTTCCGTTTGAGGGAACTCCCTCTGAACTTCAGGTACTTTTCGTGCTTTCATCGTCGGATCTGGCACTCATTTAGCTTGTTACATGGTTGAAATTTACTCATCCATACATGGTTTCTTGTATTGCTTAACCGGTTTGATCTAAGCAGGGGAAATTGGCAAATTACTCGAGATTCAAACAATCCTCGCCTTATTGCAATGGTTTCAACAGATCGCAGTTTCTTTGATCCAAGCTATGAGGAGCGTGCTTATTCAACATCAAGAAGTGTCATTTTCTGTCGCTCAGTCGCCATAATAGTAATTTCTCTATTTCTGTACAAGTAACACCCAACTTGGCTCTATGCTGATGGGTAGAATTTTGAACAGCAATTCAAGTTCAACTTTATATTCATAATCTGTTTTTGCAGTTTATTGTTCTCCTAATTTTGCGGCATGTCCTTCCGATAACCGTTAGTCGAGCAGGGAACTTTTCTTTCCCATTTATGATGGTAAGATCATAGAGAGACTTACTAAATAAATGGAACTTATCGACAAAGATTTTTCCTAACATTTCTTTCAAAAATGACAGCTGCTGCTGCTAAGAATTGCTGGGATTATTCTACCAATTTGCATTATACTGAAAGCAGTAACTTCTATGCTGCAAAGGCGGCACCAGCAGGTAAAGAACGAATCACTGGAGAAGTTCATCTTCCAAGAGGGCCATAAGAAAAATCCCCTTGGTTTGATGAGGCTTCAGGATATAGCTCTGGGAATAGCCAAAGGGATCGAGTATCTTCACGAGGGATGCGACAAACAGATCCTTCACTTCGATATCAAGCCACATAACATCTTGTTAGATGGGAATTTCAATCCAAAGATCTGTGATTTTGGCCTTGCTAAGCTGTGCTCTAAGGAACAAAGTGCCGTATCAATGACAGCTGCGAGGGGGACGATGGGATACATAGCACCTGAGATGTTGTCTAGGACAATTGGCAGAGTATCCTATAAGTCGGATGTTTATAGTTTCGGAATGCTGTTGCTTGAAATGGTTGGGGGAGGAAGAACGTGGATCATTCGGTAAATAACAGTCAAGTGTACTTTCCTCAATGGATTTATGATCATTTAAATCAAGGAGATGACATATTAATGCATGCTGTGGAAGAAGGTGATGAAAGTAAGGTGGCAAGGAAGCTTACAATTGTTGGACTTTGGTACATGAAGAATTCGATATTTGTTATATTTGTTATATTTGAATGATTTTTGTTATATTTGAATGATTTATAATTATAATATTGAAATATTGTATATAAGATTTAATTTTAAAAAATTTTGAATATTGAGTGATAATATTGAATATTTGTGAATTATATTTTTTTTTTGTTTTTTATTTGAGAAAAGACAACGCTTTTTAAACGTTGTCGTAGATAAAAAAGCGTTGTCGTTACTAAAAAAGACAACGCTTTAAAAAGCGTTGTCTTTTTCAGAAACGACAACGCTTTTTCCGCGTTGTCTTTGAGCGTGGTCTTTTACAACACTGGCTACGACAACGTTTTTTTGGAGACATTAACAACGCGGAAAAAGCGTTGTCTTTGGCCGTTTTTCTTGTAGTGTAAGGATAAGGTGTTATGCAACAAAATCATTCCTCTTGTTCTAGTTCAGTGGCAGCGCCGAGGCACTGAGGAGGCCACTTGGGAACTTGAGAGTCATATGCATACAGATTATCCAGAGTTATTTCGAATTGTCGTATTTTCGTGTTGTAACTTGTAAAATGAATCAGTTTGAATAAAAGATGTTTATTCAGTATTTTACTGCATTCAGTACTTAAGATTGTTCAAGGATGAAATATTTTAAGTAGAGGGAGAATGTAGTAGCCCGGTTCCATTTTACAAGATTAAGTGATTTTAAACATGTTAGAAAATGACATATAATTTTAAAAGTGTCAAAACATGTTTAAGGAGTCCTTATTTGGTAAAACTAAGTGGAAAATCAGATCCGGAACGTCCGAAAATGGTGGGGTAGGTCCCGGGGGTCCAAAAATGACTTCGGAATTACCAAAACAGTTCGGAGCACACAGACCACTTTGGGCCCTCCAAACCACTTCGGGCCCTCCAAACCCGAGTTCGGGCCCTCCGAACTCAGCACAGTCCATGTGTCAAAAGTGGCTCGGACAAGTGGCAGTTCGGACCCTCCGAACCCAGTTGGGACCGTCCGAACTCCCGCCAGATTGAGGTGTCAAAAATGCACTCTACACGTGGGAATCATGCCCGGTTCGGAGCCTTCGAACCCAGTTCGGACCATCCGAACCCAAGCCTATAAAAATGGGTCCGAGGCTCTCATTTTGAATGCCAAATATTCCTCTCCTCTCCCGGTAATGGCTCTATTTTAAGGGCTTCGGGACTCTTTCTTTAAGAGTTGGAGTAGAAAATAGTATTTTTTTTGTAGCGGACAGTGTTCGCAATAGTAGTCAGGCGGCAGAGCTCTGGAAAGGCATCTAGGGGTCGTAGGCTATAGTTTATTTAAGGCTTTTAGAGCCTAGTAGGTGATGTTTGGCATGCTAGGTAATGCATGGTTATTTATGTTGTAGTGTTGCATGGTAGGCTTGGACCTAGATGGGAGCTTCTAGGATCTGCCTTAGAAAGGTACGGAAGTATTATTCGAGATATCCAGATTGAGTATGCATGTATTATGTGTTTGCATGGATTATATGTTTTTATATGCAGCATGTCATGACTGTATGTTGCATACATGAGCATATTGAGCTTTTACCTTAGAGGTATCCTGTAGTAGGGCGCTCACCCTACAAGTTTGTGAATGGTTGGATACGTAAGTCTTGTGTCAGGTCACCTTTATGGTTGGACACATGTACTAGTATCAGGTCACCATTATCCACTGGGTATATGAGCCACCTCCTGATGCGACAGCGCAGCGTGCTATATACCCTAGGCCCGGTCTTTGAGCATGTTTCTTGACCAAAGAGTCTTGGTATCCAGTTCACTTGCATACATGCACACATAACACCGTATACTCATACTCTCGTACTGAGCATGTTAGGCTCACTTCCGATTATTTTCTGTTGGCTGGATGTCCTATTCCATGGGGCAGTTGCAGGTAGTTCTCCCGGAGACAGGGAGGTTAGGTGGTGACCAAGGCTGGATAGCAGGGTTGACCACTAGGTTTTTCTTACCTGGTATTTGACTTATTTCAATTCCGCAGTTACTCTGATTAAGATTATTTTATTAATTAATTGCATGTTTAAGTTCTGATTAGTAGGTGATCACGGTGCGAGTCACTACACGTTGTACGGACGACGTTGTCGTACTCCACTTTTATGGGAAGAAGTGGGGGAGAGACAGGCTGAGGGACAAGAGTTAGTCCAGTAGGCAGCAGATGTTGTTGATCAGATCAAGAAACGGATTAAGACTGCACAGGTTCGTCAGGCCAGCTATGCTAATACTAAGCGTAGGCCTTTGCAGTTCGATGTTGGGGAGAAAGTGTTTTTTTGAGAGTTTCACCTTTCCGCAGGATTCTCAGATTTGGCCTCAAGGGCAAGTTATCTCCCAGATTTATCGGTCCGTTTGAGATCTTGGAGAGCATTGGAGATTTAGCGTATCGGCTAGCCTTGCCACCGTATCTGTCCAGTATTCACGACCTGTTCCACGTATCTTTGTTGCGACGGTATGTGGCAGATCAGTCTCATGTTCTGCAGCCGTCTGAAGTTCGGGTGGATACAGATTTGACCTATGTTGAGAGACCTATTCGTATCTTGGATCATAAGGATAAGGTCTTGCGAAATAAAGTCATTCCTCTGGTTTTAGTTCAGTGGCAGCGTCGAGGCACTTAAGAAGCCACTTGGGAGCTCGAAAGCAGGATGCGTACAGAACATCCTGAGTTATTTTGATTTCATTTTTGAGTTGTATTCAGTTATGAACTCTGTAAATTTTCTTTTTGAATAAAAGACGTTTCTGCATGTTGTCTCATTTTCAGTACTTAAGATTTGATTTCAAGGACGAAATATCTTAAGTGGGGGAGAATTTAGTAGCCCGTAACCAATTAAAGAGATTAAGGAACTAATCGCATTTTCTAAACTTGAGTTCGGACGATCCAAAGTGGAGAATCGGAGGCTCCAAACGAGATCGGATGATCCGAAGCCAGGATCAGAGGCTTTGAACGTGTTCGGACGCTCCGAAGGCAAGTTCAGACGGCCCCATCAGAGTCCAGTATTACGCCATTGCTTACGTCAGCAAGATGACATCATGACTGACGTATTGATGGGACTTCGGACGCTTTGAAGGCAGGTTCGGACGGCCCGAACGTGTTCGGAGGCTCCGAAGTGGGTTCGAACGGCCCGAACTTCGTCTATAAATAGGGGTGCCGAGATTCTCTTTCAGACGCACCAATCACCTCTTTTCTCTCGATTCCTTGGTCTTCCAGCTTAGATCTAGGGCATTTTAGGCATCCCATTGGGAATCCGGAAGTGACATAGCGATCCAGGCGTTGTAGCGGAGCTGTGGCCTAGTTTTCAGGCAAGTGACAGCAACGGGCTAACGACGGACGCAGGTATAGCTTTTGATTCCTAAAAATATTTAGGAGTATGCAATAGCTTAATTAAGGATTTTAGAGCACTATAATGATATTAGTATCATTTGTCAGTGTAGTGCGGATTATAGGCGTGGACCTAGAGCTGGTAGAGCTTGCCTAGTATTTAAGGTATGAAAGTACTGTTCGAGATATTCTGACTGAGTATGCATGTATTATGTGACTTCATGATTTATATGACATGATTATATACTGCATACATTTGCATCTTGAGCTATCTCTTTTGAGAAGTTTGTTAGTAGGGTTATAGCCTATCTTGTTAGTGGATGGACTTCCATCGATTTGGGTCTGGAGTATCCACTGGTTATCGGTATGTGAGCCACCTCCTGAAGCGACGGCACAGCGTGCTATATACCAGGGCCCGGTCTGTCTTTGTTATCTGATTCTTGGCCTCTAGTCAGTAGGAGGTACACTTGCGTGCATGTATACTCATACTCTTATGCTGAGCGTTTTATGCTCACGTCTCGTACACTGTATTTCTGGACACCCTATTCCATGGGGCAGGTTTGCGATTAGATGAGGCAAGTAGATCCAAGAGGAGCTAGGCAGTGATTGGCCAGCTGGAGCTTCGCCTAGGATTTATCTTTATTGTATTGGGTTGATACAGCGTTTGATTTGGTTGTATAACTATTTGGATATTTGCAGATTTCTTTCCTTGAGATTGTATTATTATTTATTGTTTCCGCAGCTTAATTCTGGTTTATTGTTTGATTAAGTTAATTGCATGTCTAAGTTCTGTTTAGTAGGTGATCTCGGTAAGGGTCACTACAGAGCGAATCTAAAGGTTTGATTCAGTTGCTATCACTGCTCTATACCACACTTTTGATGATGAAGAGAAAGGAGTTCTGCTGGATATCAATGAGTGTTGTGAAGAACTAGACTCCTTCAACCAACTCTACTGTGGTAACAAAGTACAAGATATGGTAATGTTTGCAAATGGAAAATGACATTCTTTAAAGTTTGGTGAAACTGGTATTCAAGTTCATATTCCAATTTGTTGATGAAGGTTTATGAAGTTCACAAATTTGCCTTTTCCATCCCTCATCTTTGGGATTCTGGAATCATATAGCTTTATCTGAGACATTGATGAGCTTTTGTCTCTGGTTGGTGAAGAATTGAAGGCTTGTTCATATTTTTCTGAAAGGAAAAATAGATCTAACTTGGTCTGAATCTGATGTTGTGCCTTGTGTTGCCAACACTACGCGCAACACTGCTACCACAACTAATTTTCTGCAGATCACTCATGCCGATATACAATATTCGATGGATCATGCAGTGAAAAAAATAATTCAGGAGAAGAAAGACGTATACTATGAAGCCTTATTGGCTGAGTATCGATCAATGATTGAATTGGATGTTTTTGTTCCTCTCATTGCTACTGAGGAAATTGTCTTTTAGGATGATAATGAAGCTTCCCTGACTCAAGTTCTGGACATTCTAAAGCAAGGGAAAGTTGATATTTCTGTGGTTGTTTTTTATCAACCTTCCGATGATGAGCTTGATAAAGAGATGTCGGAATAATTTGCTGCAATCAGGCCCGATGTATCTTATAATTCTTCCACATTTAAAGAGGAATCTAATGCTTAAATCTAGTGAGAATCAAGTCTTCTGACAAAATGATGGTGATGTTGATGCTGGTGTTGCTAATAGTGTTGCCAACATCACAGACAACACGGATGCTGCTGAGTTTTATTTGACTACTGTCTTTTCCTACAAGTTCTAATCAGAATATGCTGATGTGTGGCTCTTATATGTGAATAGGGGCTGATTGATGAGAATAATATTGCATGTTCAATTTGATTGAATTTTTTGAAAGGCTCGAAAGCTATTTTATATTTTTACTGCAATGGTGCCCTACAGTAGGAAACCAGTGCTTGAATTTTTTAGAGTAAAATTTTTTTTTGTTCAACCCTGCCATAATCAATACTCTTTATGACACATCGGATGTTGAAGAAGGAAACCACCCTGATATTCATGAAGTTGTTGTTGTACTCACCGGTGGTTTGCTCAAAAGTGTCCTGGATAATTCTCTGTTGCACAGTTCACATCCTTTTAATCTATCTTACACAAAACATTTGTACGCAATTGGATGCTTTTTTCATTGTGGTGACTCGACCACAAGCGTTTGTGTCATTTGCTATAGGGACTGAGAACACTTTCAATTTTAGCAAGCTCGTATTCAAGACTATTTTCCAATTTGCAGATGGAAGATTAAAATCCATCAAACTGACTTTTCCATATTTGATCTATGGAATTTTTGAATTTCAAGGTTTGCTTCGAGATTTTGGTGAAGGTGTCTCTGAACTGACTGAAGATCTGCAGGTTGCAGCTGCTTTAATAAGAGGGAAGAGAAACCTTGACCTTCCTTGGTCTGAATCTCTGCTGTTTTTACTGGTGCTGATGTTGTTCCCGGTGTTGCCAACACGGAAGACAACATTGAAGAAATTGTGCCTCAACAATCCACTATGGATTTCTCTCTTACTATCATTTAGGCTCTCATGGCTCATGATGAAAAAAAGACTGCCCAAGCTGAGGAGGACTTGGATCTTTATGGAGCCTTGTTAGGTTACTATCGTACAAGATTTGGCATTTTTGGGCAAAAAGGGGAGAGAGAATGCACAAGATGAGGCTGGTCCATCTGGGACTAAGGACGATGAGGATGAGGACACTGAAGATCAAGAGGGATCTGATACTGATCAATTTTGTATTGATTGGTGTCACCCCATATTTTTTTCTTGTCTCATCTTAACTTTAATTTTTTGATTATTTATTTATTTATTTTGATCTAGTTGCGTGCTTTATTTGTCAAATATGCTTTAACTAGACTAAACTCTTCTACCCTAATTTTCTAATACAAGAAGAATCCCTACGTGTTATTGTCCATGTTATTCGTCGTGTTGCCAACACGAGGGACAACACTTCAGGGGGGGGGGAGAGACTTACTAATTCAGGAAGAGAAGTGTTCTAAACTCAGAAAAAATTTATGTTTAAAATTATTTGTGCTGGTTTTGTCTAGAATGGCAAAAAAGGAGAAATTGAAATGAATATTAATTTCTTAAAAATCTTTTCCTTAAGCGTGTTAATTATAATATTGAATTTTGCATTCTAGACAAAAGATTTGATATGATATGGTTAAATATTCTATGATCTCGATAATATATTTAGAATAGATATTTAAATTAATTAAATTATATCTTGATATCGAATTGAAGAGTTTTATGGTTATTAAATATTATCAAGATATATGTGTTTATGCTTAATAAAGTTATATTCCTAATAAACACTTGTTTTTTATTTGTTTAGGACTCTACAAGGAAATCATTTGCATGCTTGGACTCTCATCTATAAGTAAAGGATTCATGTGTACAAACAAATATGAACTTCAGAGAAGAATTCAGAGAGCTTTCAGAGAAAATTCCATAGAAGAATTCGAAGATTATGAAGAAGTTTTGCAGCCATCGTTGTTGTTTTTTCCCGTGCTACCGTTGGTGTTGAAGACATCGAAGACAACACTGTGGGAATAGTATTGTTCGAAGATTTTTTGTGTCTCTTCAAATTTAGGCTACGGGAGTTGCATCTGATTTGTTTTATTCTGATTATTTAGAATGCAAGTTTGATTTCTCAACTTGTTGATAAATTTAGGATTTATTGATTTTTCGTAAAATCACTAATATTGCTTTGTAAGATTGATCTTATTTTTTTTAGTGTTATTTAGTCCTAAGGCATCCGCACGAGTTTTTATACTCGTGCAAAAGTAATTTTTTGTGTTATTTATTTTTGTTTATTTTACGTATTTATTTTTCGCTGCACTATGTTGTCTTTGATGTTGTAACACCGCGGACAACACCAACTCTTAATTTTATCCTACAATTGCAATACGATTTTTGTCAAAATCTTTTTTGTCGTAGCAAAAAGAAAAGTTTTGTTTATGAAATAGACTTCGTGGGTTAAAAATATTATATGTCGACATTTGTTGTTTTCCAATTTCATTTGCGAATAACAACCCTAGTTTTATTGGCTCCGGGAGTGAGGTTTATGAATTCATTTATTTTTTTAATAGATCCCATATGCGTGTAAGAATGAATAAGATTTATTGGATGTCATCCGATTAATCATGCGACCATTTGTAGGTTTGGAAGCATAAAAATTTATGACCTTCGTTTTAAAAAAATTTGCAAAATGACTTTCAAATATAAAAGAAATGCAAAAATAAAACAAAGGAAAAAATTAAAAAAGTTATATTTCCAAATCATGGTCAAACAGAGGTTATTTAGTTAAATAAATTCTATAAATAAATAAATAAATATCAGCAAATTTTGGAACACGTGCTTGATCAAACTTTTTTAAGGAATAATTGGATAAAAATCATTGAAGTTAGTTTATGTTATATCAAAAAATATACACATCATTTTTTTTCAGATGTTATATAAATAAATTTTGGAACATGTGCTTGATCAAACTTTTTAAAGTAATAATAATTGGATAAACATTTTCGGGTTAGTTTATGCTACATCAGAATATATACATCTCATTTTTCTTAAGATTTTCACGCAAACATCATTCTAAAAACCCAAAAAAATTACTAATGTGGTTAACATGTGTTTTTTCACTGAGATGTTCACGCGAACATTTGGAAAAAACACTGAAAGGAGAGTATTTTATCCGGTGTAGCATAGAATATCCCACCTCCTCGATATAATGAATTGTACTCAAAAGGGTTTGGAAATTCTTTTTTTAAAAAAATTGAACAAGGTTAATTTTTTTAAAATGGTGATGCTACATGTACACGGAGTGTTACATGTTTGGTTATACGTAGAATTTGAAATAACATAAATATATGTTGGAAAGAGTTTTTCAAATAAAATGGAGGAATACATTCGTAATTTCATGTGTAGTCTGTGTGTAACCCAACGTGTAACCCTCCATGTACACATAGAATTTACCTTTTTAAAATACTTTATAAATATCTTATGAGCCAACCTGCTTGAATTGCTCTAAAATAGTAAATACCGAAGATTGAATCAATGTTTTTAAAAAATATTTTAGTTTATTATCATTACATAATAATTATAATCATAATTTTATATAAATAATTCTGAATTAATATAATAATTTTCTTTTGTCAATAATGGAAACTAAAATCTCAATGTTATACTACATCTGTTCCTAATTAAATGACAATTTTTTTTGTCGGACGTATTAAAAAATTATTAGAAGCATCATTTATATAAACAAGTTTCCAATTTTACCCTAATTATATGTAAGTTATTTAAAAGACTCTATATTTGACAAGGATGTATTAAGAAAATAGTAGGAAAAGAATATGCTTAATTTAATTTTATTTTTTGATTTGTGAAGGGGGACACCCAAATAACCAACTATGAATTTATGTGAATTCTTCTATGTCTGCCGATGCCAGAGCTTCGGTGCCCATAAGGCCCGATTTTGTTTTCTATATATACATGTATATGCTTATGTTAACTTCTCAATCTCTGACATGATTCTATAGTTGGAGACTAGATTAGCTAACGATGATGATGACAATTCATCTGTTTTAAGCCATTTAACCACTTCCATTGAGTCAACCTCGAGTATAATCTTCATTAAACCTTTTCTGCAAGCCAACTCCGAATCCTTTCGAACAGCCCCAAAACTCTGCTTCCCCTATTGAACAACGCCCAATTAAACTTGTGATCCATGGTTTCAGGTAGTTCACCTTTTGTAAACAAGGATAGTTGCTTGACCAACTTCAGTAAACCTAGTCTCATCAACATATCAATTTCCTCTTGCTTGTGCTCTAACATGACAGTTTCTAAAGCAGCAAAGTAAAGAAAAAAATTGTAATGATACTGACAGATTTTTTGATCACATTCAGTGAGGTTGACTGTGATTCAAAGGTATAGCACAGAGAACAAAATCCCATAAACAAACCTAAATAATTTGAGGGATTGGAGGTTGAAGATGCATCAACTTGATTTCCACTTATTCTAAGTAAAAAGTTTCTACCAGGTCAAAGAGGATCGGATCGTCCGAACTACAGAAGTGAGTGAGGTGTCGCTGGCACATAAGATGCATGTAAGAATGGAAGGTCTGAACTGTGGGATCGGATCATCCAAAGAGTATTGGAATGTCCAAAGTCTAGATTGGAACTTCCAGAGACAGGTGTCCAAAGACATGTCAAGACATGCAGGATCAGATCGTATAAATCTGGGATTGGACCACCTGACCTCTTTTTATAAATATATAACCCATGAGATCCTCAAAATTAGTCTGTGTTTGATGTGTAACTTTGTTTCAATGCATATTTTGGGTGCTTAGAGTTACATACTCGAGGTCTGGGCGAGCAAAGTGGTACCGAAGTTATAGTAGAGTTTTGAGTAAGTTTTGGATCCTTCGACAACGGTTTGAAAACCGGTGCAGGTTTAGTCCAAGATTCCTAGTAGTTCTTGGGAATGTTAAGGTTTTAGATCAGTTATAGTGATATGGTATTTACTGGGATTGTAGGCTTGGACCTTAGACTTGTGCTGCTAGGACTGACTTGTAGAGGTACGTGAGTACTGACTGAGATTGTCAAAGGGTAACATGCTTATATGTTACATTTATGTGCCACGATGCATGTTTTATTGCTTTATTATATTATGTTACATGTGCATGTATCATAGTGAGAATGTATCTCGTTCTAGATAAGCCATTTTAATAGGGTTGCTCAACCCTATAATTTTGATAAGATCAAAAACCGGGAGCTACCATGATGATGGGGATCGATGATACGGTGATCTTGATGTGTGTGAGCTACCCGACGG
This sequence comes from Henckelia pumila, assembly GCF_033568475.1. NCBI lineage: Eukaryota > Viridiplantae > Streptophyta > Magnoliopsida > Lamiales > Gesneriaceae > Henckelia > Henckelia pumila. Next base: position 202,100,754 of record NC_133123.1, on the reverse strand, counting down.
ATTTGCCCCCAGATGGTACTACTCACTCTTGGCACCCAGTCTGAACGAGATTGATCTAGTGACCTAGTTACGTATTCACATCATTTGCATGCATCATGTCAGTTTGTATACTCATACTTTACGTTATGAGCATTAGTCGCACATGTCCTTGTTTTTATTCTTGGAGACCCCATTCAATGGGACAAGTCTTAGGCTAGACGAGGTCGGGGGTTCGAGGCATGGTTGAGGCAGAGCCAGTGAACGCTTGAGGAGGTTACCCTAGTTTCTGTTTATTTGTTTAAATTTTGTTTTCAATTGGGTTGTGTAAACTGATGTTTGGACTTCAGTTGTTACCGTTTGTATTCTGCCGGATGGTTATTGAAAGTTCTATCTGATTTAGTTTCCACAGTTGTTTCTCTTTGATTAAGTTCTACTTTAATTTAATTGCATGCTTAACTTTGCATTGGTAAGTGATCTAGGTCGGGTCACTACATTATGGTATCAAATCATGCATGATATTTTGGTACTTAGATGATATGTTTTGGGAATAATGTTTGGTACTCTTTTTAGATGGTCGGACACGATGATGAGAGCCATGGTAGTGTTGGTTGTGGGGAAAAGATGCTCAGAGACATTCCCGAGCAAGATTGAAGACGTGTTGAATTGGTCGATTCCGATGATAATATGTGAGATTTGTACTTTTTTGGATATATTATCATCACTTGATTGTGAGTTTCTCTTAGCTTGCTAGACCTTTGACTCGGCTGAATCGGAAATATATACCGTTTGAGTGTTCACCAGTGTGGAGAAAAATTTTGAGAACTTTGTAGGCGTCTGACTACTGCACCTGTGTTGACACTACCTTTTAGAAATGGAGTTTATGTTGTGTATATTGATGTCTCTCGGCAAGGTGTGGGTAGTGTTCTGACTCAAAATGTGCATGTGATTGAATATGCCTCAAGACAGTTGAAATCCCATGAAGGCAACTATCCACTGCATGACTTGAGTTGGTAGATATCGTCTTTGAACTGGCGATTTGGAATCATTATCTATGTGGTGAGAGATTTGAGATATTTATCAGTCTATATGGTGAGAGATTTGAGATATTTACCAATCATAAGAGTCTGAAGTATTTGTACACACGGGTTGATTCGAACATGAGACAACGTCGTAGGATGGATCTACTGAAAGATTATGACTGTCATGAGACTAATTACCATCCAGGCTCTGCAAATATCACATCCAATGCCCTTAGTCACAAGGTGAGATTATCTGCACTTTAGAATAGTTTTGTGTCAAACAATATCTAAGATTGGTGTTCGATGGGATTCAATTTCAGACACAAGAAGGAATGGAAAGTATTTGCGTTGCTACAATATTATCTAAGTCAGCCTTGTATACTCAGATTCGATATTCTCAGATTTTTGATCCTAAGACATAGCGATTTTATGGTTAGCCAATGGGGATAATACATCTTGATTTCACTACCACTCTGATGGTTTCATGTTTTTGTCTGGCTGTATTGTGATACATAAGGATGACACTTTAAGGAAAGAGATAATATCTCAAGTCCACCATAGTAAATTGAGAATTCATCCTGAGAGTGACAAGATGTATAGAGATTTGAAGAATCGTTTCTGGTGAAAAGGCATGAAAAGTAGTTTTTATCAGTATGTATCTAAGTGTTTAGAGTGTCAGCAGGTTAAGGCAGAGAACTGGCGGCCTGGAAGTTTGCTTCAAAATTTAAAGATTCCTGAGTGGCAATGGGAGCATATCATGATAAAATTCGTGATCCATTTGTCGATGTATTTGAGGTATTGTGATGCTATCTAGGTTGTGGTGGATCGACTCATCAAGTCAACACATTTTATTATGTATAATCGAAGTTTCACTTTTGATCGTATGTCTTATTTGTAAACAGAAGATTATTCAGTCGCATGACATGCCTATATTGATATTGAAACTTATCTAATTATTACATCTCGATCGAGTTTTTTATTTTTTTTATTAATCTTGAGAAATTGACATGCTTCATACCATGAATTCGTCTTATTTTCTATCTAATGTATGTATGATTTATTCTTTATTTGTTAATAAGTGAGATATGTTAATCAAATTATATTAAATATGATTTTATTAATTTTCTATGTTATATGTTGATCATTATTGATTTACGGAAAAAAAATTGGTATAGATGATGCATTCTAAACCTTAATTTAAATTATTGCCTCATATATTTTTTTTATTTTATATTAGGAATTTTCTCTTTTTAGCGATTTTCATATCATGTGTTTTTTATTCTCCATGAAAGAATCATAATTATTATCATGATCTTTAATAACAATTCTTGTGATACTATTTTCATCAATTATTTGCATTTTTCTATCGTTATTATTTAATCAGACGGTTTCTTTTTTATGCTAAAAATATTTACTTGCAAAGAATAACAAATATTTCCTCATTTTTCATCTGCATTCTGGTATTTTATCGTCTTTCATTACTTATATGTAAGTATCGTTAACGATCATTGTATTTGTTGAAAACCATCTTTTCTTTTTGATTTCTGGTTTTTCGAAATCTACTGACATCCTTATGCTTACAATGTTCTCACTGCTGAAATTTTTGATTGAATTTTTAATTTCTTTAATTACAAATATAACATTACATATTTTGCCTCAACCGTTTTGTTGCATATTTTACTTTATTTACTTATCTGGTTGAAAATTTGCATCAATGTAATTTTTACAGGATCTTTAATTTAATGCGAGACGTGTCATCCATAATTTCTAAACTTTTTTTATTTATTAACTAACCCGTAGTAGATTGATTAACATAGATATATTTACAGACTTCAATAATATTTAAATAATATCAATATTATAGTTTTGCTAAAAACAATTGTCCAACTCTTGTAAAAATATTCCTTCATAATTGTAACATCATCTCGTAAAAAAAATTGTTATAATTTTTAGATTTTTTTGAGGAGGAAAACTATTTAATTTTTTAAAGAGCAAATTGGTGATAAATCCCCAAACCCAAACTTGACTTTGCCCTAACTCCCTACCCATAAGATTCTTTGCAATAGCTCCTTAGGACCACAAAACTTGAATATTTAATTGTTTAATTCTTGTACTGGATTTATGCTTTTTTATGCTTAAAATCGAAAGACTTTATGCTAAAATCTGAAGATTTTGTGTTTATTCATGGTACAAAGAATTATCCGTAAAAATGGTATCAAAACCTTAGGTTAATTATTCAGACATAATATTATTCGTTAATTCATGCTTTTCTTTGTTGAGGAGAAGATTTTTTAAAAGATGACTTCAAACGAAGGTTTGAATCAAGAGGATTTTATTCATATGAAATCCTATAAACAAGTTAATCTATTTACAATAGATTACTTACAACAGGTTGTGATTAATGCTCTTAATTTTGAAGAGATAAAGAAAAAATGATTTCTAACTCTCAATTTTTAGAGATTATCCCAGATTCCTCTAAACTCTCCGGAGATCTTAGAGAAATTCAAAAGACGGTACAATATTACAGCAATCAGCTGTATGAAATACCTCGGAAAATTGAAGAAATCCTTAAAAAACAAGAAGAAATTCTTGGAAACCTAAAGGATCTTCAAAATAAAATCATAAATCTAGAACACACTTCGGGTTCTAGAAAAGGAAATACAGGAGGAAGGTTACCACTCTCATTTGGTACCGAACCTTTGTTACATCAGAAAGGTAAAACCAAAATGGTCCAAAAACCTTTAACCAATGATGAAATGATGATTAATCTTATAAAAGCAGTATCAGAGAAAAATACTATCTGATGACTACTTTAGAAAGATTAAATCTCGAGGATCTACAAGATCTTGCGGATTCTTTTGTGAATCTCAAAGTAGTAGATCTAAAAATGAATTCTCCTGAGGGTGAACAACCCATAGGGAATCCCCCAAGATATGTGGTTAAAACAGAAGAACCACATAGTGAGTTCCAGGTTGGAGAAAATTCACATCCAGCAGGAACCAGATCGAGAAGGAGTAAAATCCCACTCCATCAAACTCCTTACGGAAAAACTGTTTTAGATCTAATACATCCTTACGGGATTATGTTAAACCTTGATGTTTTGGACTTCAAAAACAGAGAAGATCTTATAGATGATTGGACGTCAGATATGAGAATAGCAGCAGGGACATTAGATCTCAATAAACAAGGATTCATTAAACTTTTAGAAATGAGTCTAATGGGATCTGTTAAGATCGCATGGGAGATGACTATGCCAGAAACTAAGGAATCAATCTTAGCAGGAGAATCTCTCAGCGAAATTGGAGAAAGAATGGCCACCCTATTTAAAGAACAATTCATAGGGGTAGACTATTTCAATAATCAAGGTACAGAGAAAAAGAGAAGATATACTCAAGCTCTTTATAGCCTCGAGTTACATGATATCTGCTTAGTTGATGAATACATTATGTTATTCACTAAATACAAATGGAATTCGGGAGTCGAGGAAAATATAGCTATTCAGCTATTTTTTGCAAAAATGCCAAGTCCCTGGAGAGAAATGCTGATTAAAGAATATGTTCCAGGCAATCTTGATACATTGGCAAGATGTGCCTCCTTTTTGAAAGGAAAATTAGCAGAATGGTGTCATATGGCAGCATTACAGAAGAACTACAAGAAAATAAGGTGTATAGATAAGCGTACGCCTTTGTGTTGTAGAAAAAATGATCTTCCAACGATCATTGGAAACAGATCACATGGATTTAAAAGGAAAAAATTCAGAAATAATCTCTATAATAAAAGAATGAAAAGTTCTTGGAAACCAAAAACATTTTGGTCCAAACAAAAGGCCAGATCCTATAGATCAGGTTTAAGAAGTGGACCTACAAGAAGATCCCCAGCAACAGGCTTATCACAAAGCAGGGGAAGAACACCATCAAGAAGAACTTTCAGAAGAACTCATACAAGAGTAAGTGAAAGTTTCAAGGATTGCAATTGTTGGACATGTGGAGCAAGAGGACATATATCTACAAATTGTCCAGAAAACGAGAAAAAAGGAGTTAAACTCTTTGAAGCAACACCAGATATGGATGATGCGGTCTTCTTTCAAGATCTAGTCCAAGTATATCAATTTGAAGATATCACCTCAAATGAAAGCATATACGAAGAAGAGATATTGTTTAGTCGAGAAGTTTCTGAGGATGAATCAGAATCACAATCAGAGTAAAGAGGAAGTGTTTCGCCATGAAACACATGAAAGTTTGGCTGGGTTCTTTAGTCAAACCATGATATCTCATAATATGGTCCAAAGGATTATGAGAGAAAATCCAACATTACAGAAGTACCAAGGATTTTCGGCAGGACAAGTTGAAAGAGTCTTAGGAATCCTAGGGCTAAGACAAAGAAGACATAATTTGATTTATAAGGTATCCAGAAGGGAAATGACGATCCCTATGGAATTAACTAGTAATCAAATTGAAATGCAGTTAATTCTCTTTGAAGAAATTCGAGAATAATTACATAAATTAAAAGCAGAAGTAGCAAAGACAATGTCTTGGATTCATATTGGAGCAATCCAGATTATGATCAAGGCTACTTTTAAAGAAGGAATAGATTCACCCATAGATATCGTAGTATGCGATAAAAGAATGGGGAATATACAAGATGCGGTTCTAGGAACTATCTCGGGAAATTTATGTGCAGGAAAAATTGTGGGAGTTATTTATCCAAGAATAGCCTACAATTTAGCTGATAGAGATTTTAGTCGAGCCTTGACTTTGCATCAAAATTTCAAGGAAAAAAGACTAATGAAGGAAGGTAATAGGCCATATTCTATTACGTATCAAATTTCTTATGTTCTTTCTAATACTCACCATTCTGAATTATTTATTAGAAATGAGTTCATTGAAATCCAGAGATATTTGGGAAATTTGCTCAAGCAATATACCCGGAAAGAATCGAGTTTCCTTTAATTCAAGAAATAGACATTCAAATTCAAGACATACCGGTTCTATACAGAGACCTTAAAATAGAACCCCAAAGGTTATCCTTCCAATGAGACAGAATGACAAGCAAGAGATGGGACAAATCTTCTATTCATGAAATTCCACCAGAAGAAAAAGAGTTTTCTATAATAGGAAAACTTAGATCTCCAGAATGATGGAAAGAAGTGAAAATAGTATTTGAAATTACAATTCATCGGAACTTGTTTCCTTGTAACACGATTTATTATTTGGAACAACAGGAAAAAGGAACTGACCAAGGAGTGATAAATATTGGAGAATTGGAAGTTCAAATCTGGGGAATTCCAGGAAAATAAATGGATCAACTCATTCTTGGTCTAAAATTCCTGGAGGACCACAAACCATGGAAACGCCTTGAAAAAGGAATAGAGTTCATGGCAAAAGAAAAGACTTGGAGAATTCAATAAGAATTTTACGAAATGGAAAACCCAGAGAATTGGATAAGGGACAATCCCTTAATCAGATTCGAGAACTCTGTTCACAGACAGAGGAAGAAGAAATAGTTGAAATTAGTAAGTCATGAACATGATTTACTAGAACACATTGAAAAAGTAGAAAGGAGTAACCATACTCTACCTTCTGAGGCCTTAGGGAAACTAAAGGTAAATAGTCTTAATTGGATTACTGAGTTACAACACAGTCTGTTAAAAATGACGGGGCCATTTAGTAATCCCTTTAAAAAATGACAAGTTCTTTCTCCATATACATTCCGATAGGGATGTTATATGAACAATATAAGGCTGAGTATTTTGCAGCTTATATTGACTCGGGAGCAGGAATTTGTACAGCAAAAAGAGGAGTCTTCCCTGAAGAATGTGAAGAGGAATTGCCAAAAATTGCTGGACTAGATTTCTCTCGAAGAATTTTAATTCTTTGCAAAGGAATAAAACAAGCAGAGATCCTTATGGGAGGTGCAGGTCAAACACCTTGGTACAAGATAAAAACACCACCAATCTATTTTCATGATACAGGAGCTGATATCCTGTTAGGAAATAACTTCTTACAAATTTTTAAGAAGTACACGCAAGACAATGAGTCAAGAAGACTTATGTTCACTACAATTTGTGATCATAAAATTATCGTTCAAAGACTCAAGGTTTCTTTTTATCGACAATTGCCGATAACATTTCGCAGCCAGCGTGGAGATAAAAGACAACTTTTTCACCCAAAAATGAAAGATACAAGAAGGTTTGGAGAAACCATGTTGAAAATAACAACAGAACAAGAACTCCAAACAGAGGATATGGAGCTTCTCAAGGTAACTCTAAATCACAGAGATATAGAGTTAGAAAATAAAGTATCCCTTGAAGATGTCAAAAAGAGGCTCAAAGAAAGTTACAACGAGCATCCTTTGGCATGGTGGGATAGAAATCAACTCAAAACCAGTCTTACTCTAAAGGAAGGCAAAGAGTATGAATTCGTCAGATATAAGTCTATCCCGATGAACATAACAGGTCAAAGGGATATGAGAATGATTATCAAGGAACATTTGGACCTTGGTTTAATCAAAGAAGGAGTTTCACCATATAGCAGCCCAGGTTTTCTGGTTAGAAATCATGGTGAAATAAAAATAGGGAAAATCAGGCTAGTTATTAACTACCAATGTATTAATAAAATCCTGGAGTTTGATGGGTACTTCATACCAAGTAGAGAACACCTAATTAGCTGTGTACAAAATGCTAGAGTGTTCTCAAAATTTGATTGTAAGTCTGGATTTTACCAGATTCAAATGGAAGAAGGAAGTAAGAAATTCACAGCCTTCTCTACTCCACAAGGACACTATATTTGGGAATTTATGCCTATGGGATTAGCTAATGCACCCAGATATTTCAAAGAAAGATGGATAACTTTTTTAAAGATTATTTCAACTTTATGTTTGTTTATATTGATGATATTCTTATAGCATCAAAAAATATAGAAGAACACGTTAAACACTTAGAGATTTTCTCTAAAATTTGTAAACAAGAAGGACTGATTTTATCTGAAAAGAAAGCAGTCATAGCAACAAGAAAAATTGAATTTCTTGGTATTGAGATTGATGAAACTGGAATAATTCTACAACCCCATATTCTGGAAAAGGTAAAGAATTTTTCAGATAAACTCAAAGATGTAAAACAACTCCAGAGTTTTCTTGGAGTAGTTAATTTTGCAGGGATGTTCATTAACAATCTAGCAATGTACAGAAAGGTGTCCAGTCCTTTGTTAAAAAAGGATGCTAGGTTTATATGGACCGATAACCATACTAAAGGGGTACACCAATTTAAAGAGATATGTAAGAATCTCCCAAAAATGGCTATACCAAAAGATGAAGATGATCTGGTATTATTTACGGATGCCAGTGACGATTGGTGGGCAGCAGTCCTTAACAAGATCACTCCAGATGAGGAAATACCATGCAGATACTGTAGCGGTATTTTTTCAGAATCTGAGGCCATTAGATGGCATATCAACGAAAAGGAATTTTATGCAGTTAAAAGGGCTTTTGAAAAATGACCATTATTTTTACTTGCTAAAAAATTCACTCTGAAGGTTGATAACACCCAGGTAAAAGCTTTCCTAAAAAATAAGATTGAATCTAAACCTGAGAAAGCTAGGTTATTAAGATGACAAACATTATGTCAAAATTATATTTTTGATATTGTTATTATTAAATCTCATGAAAATATTCTTGCAGATTTCTTAACAAGAGATGGAAGGCAATGACGTGGATTCCATCATGAAAATGCAGAGGCATCTCAGGGAACACCTTGGGTTGCTTCAAAACGAGTTCAACCAGTTAGCCATTAATGCTGAAATGGCCGGCAGGTTACAACAAGCTGATCGGATCAAAGTATCTAATCGAATTACAGGATGTATGCTAGCTCAAACACAACTATGGGCTGCTATTCAAGGGCCAATTGTGAAGGCTATAGATACACCATTGGTTTCTCATAAATAAGATATGCTAAAACCATTGGTTTTACAAGAACAAGAAATACAACCACCGGTTGTGAAACAAGATGTTGAGGAATCTAAAACTCAAGAAACAAGTGCTAATCTATCATCAGCCTTTGATGATCTGGATAAAGCAACAATTGATGAGGATAACTCATCAAGTCAACCCTCCGCCTCTGGGGTAAAAGAGGAAGAGATCAATCTTAGGCCCAACACTGACAAGAGCAAATCTAAGATTGATACTAATCCATCTATTATTTCTCCATTCCAGGTTTATCAACAGAGGTGGGAGAAATTGAATTCAAGGAGTGAAATCAACCCGAACACTTGCAGGGTTGATGTTGCAGGAATATATCCAAGGGTTTGGCTAAAAAACAATGTCAATCCTAAAGATGTAAAACTCTGGTATGAATTTGGGGCTTTGTCTTAGTTTATACAACGTCACCAAGGTTTCCGGAGATATCACAGTTACCAAAATGGATCTAGGAAGCAGTCCAAGAAACATGGGAAAATAATGATCATTTGTCCATAGGAGATGTGCTTGAGTTATACTTTTTCAGTGCAGCTCCAGAACCAACAGTGAAGGATCACACGAACCCTTTCATTTCATCAAGCTGAGGAGACCTGATATAAACAGTCAAAAATTTATCAAAGATCCTAAAACTGAAGAAATACCCTTGGTGTCCACTTTCGGGGAAAATGAGATCTCAACCAGAAGGGCATGGGGTATTTGGGTCTGTCTTACTGAGATGAACAAAAATAAGTTTCCATTCAAATTTTATCAGAATTCTGTGAATGGATCGTTCCTGTTGAACACAATGACAGGAAAAACTACAGCATTTGCGGAAGAACTCTTCGAAAAGAAGAGAAACCTTTTGTGGAACAGCAAGCTGCCGGGGAGTAAAGAAACTCGCCGAAAATTTTGTAACATGGCTCATATTGGACGATGGTCAGAGAATATCTGCCCAGAATGCCCAAATCAGAAGGATCCAAAATTTGGAAAAACCTTTAGACCCCGAACGGATCGAAAGGATTTTTCGGAGACAAGCAAAGGTGGACAAGGACCACCGAAGATGCGTTTTCACAGGGGCCTACTTCAAAAGCAAAAGATGCCCCGACAACAATAAAGCAGACATGTGAGGAGAATAAAGCCAAAAGAAAGTGGCAGACATGTGATTCCTTCACTAGTAAAAGATGTCATCAATAATGGCATAAAAAATTCAAGACAGCTGCCTCCTCCACTAGTAAAAGATGTCATCAATAATGGCATAAAGAAATACAAGACATCTATGAGATTCCCTGAAGTTTCTCAGTGAAACGAGTGAAACTACAGCTATAAATACAGGCATTTGAGGAAGCTGAAGACATCGATCATTCCCTTCAGTTTTCTTACCAATAAATTGTTGTAATATTTCTCTTTCTAAATTTGTAATAAGTTTTAAGTTTTATGTATTTCAAGAACAAGGCTACGATGAGTAGCTAAACCAGTTATCTTCTCCTCTTCAAAGGAGTTGATTTATGTAATAATATTATGTCTGAATAATTTCTCTAAAGTCTCTCGTTCTTTCATGCTCATATTCTATAATTAAATTTATATATCATACGCCTTAAGATAGAAAACGAATTAAGGCTGTGTTGGGTGTCGTTGAAGGAGCTTGTGCAGAAACCATCTGTTGCGACTGCGTGGTTGGAGTGTGAGGAGCACTTCGTAAAACTCAGCAGGTATGACCCGGCGACATTATGGTCAAAGAGGTATTTGAATTTAATTCATTTTTCGGAAGCATGTTGGACCCTAATCTCGAGTATATCGGCTGGAAACCTTGCGTAACCGATAGTCTTGCATGGCCGGGACTGGTTCGATAGATATAACAAAGCCAAGTACAAAAGATTAGTTTTAATTAATTTTTAAATTCAAAAAGGGGACCACTAGGGAGTAGAAACAAAGAAAAGAGTGGATAGGGAGTTAAGTTAAAGAGAAGTTTGGGAATGGGGAATTTTAAATAATTTGCCCTTTTTTAAATTTCAACTTTTACATATATGATATTTGTGTGTTGGTTTGTTCTTTATTTATTATTTTAGATTAAAAATTGACTCCACATGAATTGATTTATTTCAACATCGATGTATAATTTAATTTATATATATATATATATATATATATATATATAATGTTTAAAAATCTGATATTTTGTTATATTTATGAACTCATGATATAATTATTTAGTTCAATAGATCCTTACGCAAATTAAAATACATAAGATTTTTTGTTGAAAAAATATGTCATTCCATCTACAAACAAATAAACACTAAAGTATTTTGGTGTTTCAATCTTTTAAGAAATTCGGTAAGTATTTAATTTAATTAAAATTTTTGTGAAAAAAAATATGTTCACTTTATCTACAAGAAAATAAAAACTAAAGTATTTTGATATTTCAATCTTTTTTAAAACTGAAACCTTATATAATATGCACACATTGTCAATTTTAACTTTATCATAATAATTGATTTTACAAAAATATCCTCATAAAATTTATCAAGTGTGTACTAACCAATGACAAAGTTGAAAATACACAATAATAAATTTTGACCTTGATTTACACTTTGATGATGATGATATAGATAAGTAATATAATATATTACTTTTATGTTCTAGCCAATATTTAACTTTTACATTTATATCCTTATATTATTTATTTTTACATAAATTTTTGTAGAGTAAAAAGACAAAGTTGTAGATTCACGATTGTAAAAATTTACCCTTTTATTCACGCTTTTAAATAGGTAATAATAATAATAATAATAATAATAATAATAATAATAATAATAATATATATAGATATTTATAGACACACACACAATAAGAGTCGAAAAGTATAAATGTCACTCCGACTCTGAACAATCGAGAGCCGTCTTTATCTTTTGAATTGTTGAACTTAAAAGAGCATGCAGAATAGCTACAGACTCCATATTCCGTTCCCTCGACCGTGTGCCGTAGCACATTAATGTTTGAAAAGCCACAGTCACGAGAGAACCGCTGGATTTGCCCTTACCCGAACTGAACGATGATCCAACTCCATCATCAGTACGACCATCTGTAGAAATCACGAATCCAGATGGAAGTATTGGAATCTTGGCTGTGTCCCCTCCATTCACAGCAACAATGACAGATGGTAAATCTATTGGGGCATATATCACCATCGCCCCAAGAGGGTCAATGCAACTCTCTTGCAGAATCAACATGTTGCTCTCCTCGGGTACATAAGGCTGCTATGCAAACGACATTGTTACCGGGAAAAAAAAAAAAAAAGGAAAAGGAAATTTCGAATCAATTTAGGACAAATTGTCGAGGATTTCAATTTATTAAATTAGACATATCATTACAGATGTTGCTCAGCTCACATGCACAAAAGTTGCACTTGATCTGAATAAATAATTTTCTTACTTTTTCAGCATCGTTATATTTCATTTATAAATATAATAGAGTTACCAATCCAGTGATAAAAAAAATGTGTGAATGGAGTACAAAGTCCGAACTCAATGTGTGTGGCTAATTCCAAATTCTAAGCTGTTGCTTAAATTTAAAAGAATGATATTTTCTTTGAAAGAGATATTGTGCTAACTATGTGCCAATAAGGTCTAAGGTAAATGTTAAGATGAAATATTCTCATCAATGCAGCCAAAAATGTCACATACGTTGCACAAAAACTGAACTACAGTTGAGGTAAATGTTAAAAATGAAATATTCTCATCAGAACATCATTATTTCCAGATGCACGACACTCGGAACTTCAAGAAATATATAGCACCCTAGACAAGAAGAGAAAGTAACCTGAATGACAGAGACACAGTTTCCAGGATGTGTCCCAGTTGAGATGTGTGCAATCTCATTGGAAATATTTCCATTAGACAGGACATCCCACTGCATGAAAAATACATTTAATCTTTCAGCCTTACTAGAAATGAAATCATTTCAAGAAAAATAAGACATGATGCGACTATAAGGAAACCAAAAGACAAAACTAGCAAGTTTAAACACCTGAGCTCTATTTTTCTCATCTTTGAAGAAATCAAAGAGAGTTTCATAAGAAAAGGGAAGCCAAAGAGAGGTTGCAGCACTCAAAATCAGACCATTAGGCAGCCCTTGTACATTGCTTCTATGGAGTGAGACCCGCACTCCACTGCTATTCGAAGCTGACGAGTGGGAAAAATCTAGTCTATCTGACATGCTCAATTCTTCACAAAAGTTCATGACCATTCTATGGCAAAGATTCTTCAACTTCCTTCGGCCCTCGGGCAAGCCAATAACTGAATGAACAAGATAAATATAAATCACTTCATGCTCAGTTCCCAAAATCATAAACCCTCACATTATGGGCAATAGAATGAAATATTATAATTATATGTTACCCCCTTCAAGAGAATGTTTATGTGTCATAGTTGGCCCCACTGAGAATGCAATCCTCTCGCACATCCTTTGAAGGGTAACTACCCACCTTGTAGCTCCATACGCTTGACAATTACATACTAAATCTCTATACAAGCGATGGGTCAATGATTTATCGTCCACTTCAACATGCTCAATCCATGTAATCTATCAAGAAAACAAATGCTTTTAGATATTCCATTTCTTTATCAATATGTGCAATGGATGTGCAAACAGCGGGATGAGAGACTTCCAGAAGAGACATTATGTCTTATTTATCTTTTCATACCGACCAAATTTGCATCAACTACTTGATTTACAAGCATAAGTATGCTAGCTCGTGAATTTTTGCACGGTGAACTCTGAGTACACTTTTTGGTGAAAAAGTTCATCAATTTTTTAAAGACCAGAAATTAAATTTGTAAAAAATAAATGCATAACTACAAAGAAAAAAAATGAAGATAATGTGAGGAAAAAAAATTTTAGTTTCAAGAATTTCTTCAACTCAACAAAGAGAACAAATTAGTGACACATGAAAAAATTAAGGAGGATTTAATTTTAACAAAAAAGATATCAAAATAAAATTCTAAACAATTGCTAATATAGTATACATAATGTTGATTAATTTTTAGGTATAGAAAATGCACCACATGAATTAACTTATACTGGAAGGGGTAATTTTTTTTCTTTAAAGTGAGTCGAACAATAAATAATGTTAAAACTATATGTTGAATCTGAAAATAACTAAAATTCATAGCTTTTCGAAATATGAATCTATTTAAAATTCCTAACATTGAAAATGAAGTGAAATCAAAATTTAAAATTCAATGCCATCTTTATTAATCAAATAAAGTATCTTATATTAGGGTAAATAATTTAGAATTCAATTATGAATATATGAGCCCCTAAGACAATTAATTAAAAAAAATATCTATATTCAGCACCCAAAAGCAGTGAATTTTAAAAATATAACTCATTTTATTTTCTAAGATTTATGTCTCTAGTGTATAACGACATATCGGAATCATTACGATTTATTATAACATGTGCACTTGAAAAGTTTTGAAGCACTCAACATTTGGTTAAATGAAAAAAATCCTACCAATTGTCTTTTTTTTTTAAAAAAAAAATGATATGCATTTTAATAACATTCCTCGTTTATGATGGTTATCATCATCTTGGTGCAGACAAGAACAATCAAACCATAATAGTCAATCTAATAAGATTGCATTTAACTCACATTAGATTTTCCATTTGAAATATCTTCAATCATACATCCCGAAGGAAACTTCCGAGAGTGATATGGAGCAGAATCTTCAAGCTGTTTGATGAAATCATAGGATACATCGACTAGAATCCAAGTGCTTGAGTTAAGCTGTCGGCAGTAGCGAAGAAAAATGAATTCCCGGGGAGCCACAAGAGGTGACAAAACGTGTAATTTTCCATACATCTGCACGAACATCATCATATATAAACCTCATAATGCCTTACTCATTGCTAGCACATAGAAAAACTGCTCTTTAAATCTTTACCAAATTCAGAGAACCACCAAACTCTCCAGTATCAATCACTTCAATGGTCCCTGATTCGTTGATAATAGTAGGAAACAAATCCTTCCATTTCTTCTGGAATATTAACAATGCATATTTGTATTTGAAAGCAGGAAGTAACATATAATAATAATAATAATAATAATAATTCACATTATATGTTGGACAAGGAGAGCAAACAAAGTTTGTACCGAATCAAGAAGCATTTCAATTAAATCTGTTGCAGCAACTGCCACCACTCCTGAATCTTTTGAAGATTCAATGCGAGCATTCACAAGTTTTAAATGATTTGTCTTTGGAAAAAGCTTATAATAACTATCGTGATGCATAAGAGATCTCCCATCAGTGGAGGACTTGATCCAGACAGGCTCTTTCAGGTGTAAAAGCTCCACAAGCTCATCCATGGCAGTAGCAGCTATCCCAATAATGAGAGATTTTTCGAGCTTCTCTATTTCAGTTAACTGATGCTGTGATTTCAGATCCTGTAATTTCCATGGCATTTGTTCAAGATCAGGAGCAGCAGAGGCGCCCATTTTGTCACCAACTGAATGATTTTCGGGCGTCTCTATAAAGGACCCAATTCCAGGAGGAGACGTGGCTAGTTTTTGCATGTCAATCAAACGTCTATGCTGCAAAAAGTTGGCAAAAGACCATTTAAGAAATGTTCCAAATAAACATCTAAATAGGAAATACTAGAGCTGCGTTAAAGAACAATTAGCTCGATCAAGTAACATTAAAGTGCAACGTCTCTGGATATTCCACCGTTTAAATAGAAAAAATTTTAGTTACTATCTGAGAAAAAAAAAAAGGAAAAACTGATTATGATCACCTCTTCTGTCAATAGTACATTTTCCATCTTCAACCTCTGTAACACACCATGTTTCTCGTCTTCCCCAAGAGCTGAACCAATACAAGACTGACAAAGGCTGTTTCTTACTGCCTCCTGCATTGCAAGATTCTCGCTGCGAAATCTTTCATTGGCAGACCGGAGGGCATTGTTTTCAGCTCTATCACTTTGCGCCTAAAAAATATTACATTGAATTACCACATTGAATATGAAACCTGAGACTTAGAACATTTACGAAAAAATATGTTCTACATAAAAACTGTTTAGTACCTTTTTCTGAGTCCTTTTATTTTGAAACCAGAACTTTATTTGCGTAGGGTCAAGACTTAGTTCCCTGCTCAATTGCTGCCTTTGGTTCTCATCTGGGTGGGGGCATTCCTTAAAAAAACTGCATTCAAGTCATCAGCACCAAAGAACCTTTCAACAAAAGTATAAAGAAAGGTGAAAAATATTTTAAAGATAACCGATAAGGCTAGAAAGTCGAGAAACTTTTTTAGTTAATTCATCAAGAAATGTTGAAACTAGAGCTCAGATGATATCATAATTTTGTCATCCCACCATTTGTTAAACAAAACAATAATTGGAAAATAAGAGTATGTTATATACACGTTCCCAGAATTTCTGAAAAATAGTTCACAGAAATGTACTTTTAAAAGTTGAATGAGGTTGTTATGTATATTTGGTCGTCGTTTCTGAATGACATGTTTTCTAATTAAGATATCTTATTTAGTTTATCAGATTATTTAATTTTTCCATTATAGAAGGATAATTTAAAATTTAACAATAAATTATTTGAGTTAAAATACAATATAACAGTAGAATTGTTTTTAGGAATGATGAAACATTGAAATAATACAATGATTTTGTGGAAATGAAATTAAATTACATTTTCTATTAAAATAGTTTGAAAATAATATGAGCATATTAGTTAACATTTTCTGGGAAATGAAAGCATTTCCAAAAAAACATAAAAAACCATAGCTTACTAGGAACTCTCAAATTTCTCCTTGCATTAAAATCCCTCTATTTCGATAAAGAGTTAATTGATGGAAGATGCGAGAACAGATGTGTTATTACATAATTATTGAGAGTTATAAAAACCACAACACAGTAAATGATGGACTCATCATGGAATAACAACAAAAACGGGAAAATTAGTTTTAAGTGGCTTATGCATTAAAATGCATGAGCTGAAATTTACCAGAGCAATATGGTGAGACTAAAATATTTCTACTAAAATGCAGGAGTTAGAATTTAATATTTACGCTTCCAGCCGTTGAATTTGTTGCTCAGAATGCCGTCGAAATTGTGCTCCCCTTTTTGCGAGTTGTTGGTTTCTTTGTCACCTGATCCACTTCCTCCTTCAGCAGAACGCATTTCTTTGTTTCAAATGATAAGAAATATTTTTTATTCTCAGCTGCAGAATTTGACCAGGACAAAATAAGCATAAAAAAATTAATCAGAATAGAAAATTTGTCAATAATAAAAAAATGACAGATGAAAAGGATTTCAAAATGGTCCACATTTTTTAATGCTTCTACATTTGTATTCTTTGCTAGAAACAATGATGCTGAATGCAACTACGCAAGTGCAGCAGACTGAGTAAACAAAGCACTCGGATAAGTTCAGAAATCCTGAAGGGACATGCAAGCATCGAGAATAATATAGTCTATGAGAAGCAATTAGGAGATGAACAAGTCTGTGCATGTATAATGTCCATTATAAACTAGAAAAACTGGGATTAAGCTTGGACCATTTGTCACCTGTATTTCACTTACTTCAATATGGAGTAGTGTCCAGAATTACCACAACAATCTTTAAATGAAATAATTAAGAGAAGATGAAGTAGATAATCAAGATCACTTTTAGAAAATTTAAAAGTAAGGACGCACATGCATATGATGATGTATATAAAGGCGGGCGCAGAGGACAAACCTCCCAGTATTTATTCACTTCTTTCAAAAGAAGTAGCAATGGTTCAATCAATCAATAAGGTATAAAATCACATTTCAGAAAATGATGGTGGCATAAAATCGTCTAGCGATTCCAAATTTATTGGCTTATAATGTGGATTGAGGAATAGATTATCCATATTTTGGATTTGGACATTAAAATCACAATCTGCCATCATTAATGAGGATCCATAAATATCAGGAATGATGACAAATTGCATGAGAATAAATTATTCGTAATTAATAGTGAATAAAAAAAACAAAGTATTCCTCATCTATCATTACAAGTTCATTTATACAGGTAGATATATACAAATTTATCGCAATTAATTATATAAATAAGACATTCTTATTCTGGAATATCCTTATCTGTAATAAGGAATATTTGCAGATCAAGTGGGGTTGAACTTTAAGATAATAAAAGGTTTCTTGTGTATCACTACAAGTTCATTTTTTTTATACAGAAAGATGCATACTAATTTATTTGAATTATGCTCTTATCCTGGAATATCGTATCTCTAACAAGGAACGTTTGCAGATTAACTGGGGTTAAACGTAGCTAACACTGAACTTTAAGATAATCATTCTAAGAAAGTTATGTTCCAAGCTGGCCTTTACATTTATTATTTGAACTAGATTCATTAGAATCACAATCTGCTATTCATTAATGAGGGGATCCTTAATAATCAGTAATGATGACAGATTGCATGAGAATAAATTAATGTTAATTAATAGAGAAACAAAAAAACAATGTATTCCTCGTCTAGCATTACAAGTTCATTCATACAGGAAGATGCGTACAAATTTATCGCAATCATAAATAAGACGTTCTTAATCTAGAACATCCTTATTTATGATAAGGAAAATTTGCGGATCAAGTGGGTTCGTTAAACTAGCTATATAATAAGAGTGTCTTGTTTATCATTACATGTTCATTTATACAGGAAGATGCGTACAAATTCATTGCAATTACAATTATATAAACAAGAAGCTTTCATTCCGTCATATCGCTATTTCTAATAAGGAATGTTTCTGGATTAAGTGTGTTAAACTTGGCCAGCATGGAACTTTCTTTCTCATAAAGTTCTGCTCTACTCTGGCCTTTGTATTTGAACTAGCATTAGAATGGTAAAGCATCAATTTCAAATAAAAAAGCAATCTTGTCATGTTAGGTATCCGCCATCGTATGCCATTTGTTATACAAGAGATTTATGAATGCACCACACCTATTTCTATGTCATCTGTGTTTATCAATCTTGTTCAACAAATTTATCGAGTCAAGGCTTATCTGAAAATACACTGCTTGCAAGAATTTCAATTATCAGTGTTTCCCAACAAAATTACTTTAACTATCAGGCACCACCTATACCGACAAGAACACTAGGCTTGCTATAAATGTTTGAATATAGTTTAAGACCGACAATCAACATATAAACATTTTTAGACATCGCTGTCAACCTTTTCCAAATTGAGATGATTTTTCTTCAGAGACCAATGAATTACGACAAAAAACTTTCCACCCTTATTTTGGGTCTTAGCTTTATTTTGCACATTCCTTAAGTAGTTCTTGCTAATCGAATTATGATGATCCATTTTTTCAAGTTCAAAAAACAAATAGCTATACTAGTATCTTTAAAAGATACCCTCAATATTAACGAGGAAAAACATCGATAAATTTGATAATAACGCCATTCATCAAAATTCCAAACGTAAAAGGCTACACAGGTATTTTCAAATATGTTCATCCATAGATTTAACCACACTAACAATTTTGCAATTATTAGGCATGAAACAATTCACATATTCCTATAGCAACTTCGGAAGATTCAGATATCCTCTCCTTTGTTAATACAAATATTAAGGAGCTCTTTACCAATCAATCTACCATGTGATCTCCATTCTCAGTTCCACATCAAGGAAAACCTCATAATGGGTTATTGCTGCACCAGTATGAGCAATAATTATTTCTAAAGTAAGGCATTACTTTCGGAATTATCTACAAAAATTCAAGTTACATACTAAAAATTTTTGTTTCATTTATACTGCACTGATTATATCACAGAATTAACACCATATCTGAGACCTTACAACAGTTTTCTGGTAAAATTTCAAAGTCCTGCATAATACCATACATTCTCGCCAAATTAATCATAGGAAACTGAATAGAAGCTAAAAAATAACAGCATGTAAAGATTTTGAAGCCATAAGATTTTTCTAACAGATTAGTTTTCAGCTAGTTTGAATTCAGCCCAGACCGAGTCTTTTTTTTCCATTTGTTTTGCCAAAATCATCATTTTACCTGAAAAACAAAGGAGCGTACAGATATCCATACCGCAGACGGACGGCAGAGGATTAAGAATGTGGTGTTTTGATTCAAATTTGAAGACACTCCCTAACTCAACACAATGCCTGTAATTTTTTCCGAAAATTGCACGATTGAGTCTCACAGTTGGCTAACTTTCTCCTCCGGACTGAATATGAAGGCTCGGTCCGGCACCACATAGTGCGTGTGTATGGTAATTGTTTGTATAATTGTATATTATATTATATTTATTTTTAAAGTGTTTGATTTTAATATGATAAGTATTTTTTTTAATTTGATATTTTTTTGAGTATTTTTTATTTGAGATTGGGAGACCAATTAAAGTGTTCTTGTTTAATATATATAGTATAGATATTTGAATTTCTCTTAAACATGAGTATTATTTTTCATCAAATTTATCGAAATATAATCATAATTAATTAATTACTAGTTATCGAAGCACACGCGTTGCTACGTGTGTAATATAATAATCCAAACGTAGTATTTTGAGATAAGGATCGGAATTTTATAAACTATATCAGTGTTTTATCTTCAAGGATTATTAGTGTTACATTTTTCAGGGGAGGCATTAACCTTAACCCGCATAAAGGTAGACATGGGAAGTTATGGACGAGAGATTGAGAAAGGTGGGAGGAAATGGAGAGAGTCGGAAAAGTTTATCATATGAAATTATCATTTTGTTCTCTTTGATAAAAAAAAAAAAATAGAAAAAGAGACAAAGGATATATTAGTCCACCCATATTAATTACCAAAATCAGTTTTATATGTGATTCATCTATTATTATATAGTAAATAAATAAAGATAGGAAAAATTGTGTTTCTCTCTTTTCTTTTCTTTTTCTTTCTTTTATTTTCTTCTTTTTTTATTTATTTATACGAATTTTTAGTCTGCGAAGCTAATCTAATACCAAATAATATTTTTGTGGTGCTAATGTGTGCGCTACCACATCAACAATTTTGATGAAACAAATAAAAGCAATGCTACATGTATAACCAAATTTGTACAACAATTTTTACACCACAAAAAATTCAATACAAAATTTTAATTTATCAAATCTCACGATACATTGAATGCAAAATCTCACGATATCATATCAAAATCTCACGAGATAATAGCAAAATGTCACGACATAATTGTTGTAAATATCGTTGTACGATATATTGGTTGTACCTCTAGCATTATTCAAAAAATAATTATCAAAAAACAAAAAATAATTTACTAAAACTAAACTTTTATAACATACAAATTCAAAATCCCAAAAAATAAAAAACATACGTGATACGTGATCAAAAAATAATTTTCCCATTAGTTATATTGCGTAGAAATTAAATAAAATAGTTCCAAAATGAAACAACATGATGTAATTGTTATTAGGATGTATTTCGAATTCTGAAGAACTTGTACGACAACAGCAACACAAGAAGCAACAATGATGAACAAAGTTGAGGCGAGATATAGCAGCACAACAAATATCTCGATCTTCGTCGAACTAAAATATGTATCAACTTTTTCTTTTGTGAGAGAGAGGAAAGAATTCGCAGAGAAATCTGATATATTACGTTATCAGATGTTTTCAGATTATCCCTCTACGTTATAACAGTCATATATATATATTATGACTCCAAAAAAGACGTTTTATGGCGTAAGGATGCAACCCATGATAGAAAAAGCCCAGAAACATATGCAACTTTTCGGACTGTAGAGGGCGCGCTCGATCGGTAATTTTTAACCGATCGAGCGCCCCACATTTTACCAACTTTCTGTTTCGCTCAAACGATGTTGCGTTCGGTCGGTAAATTTCCACCGATCGAGCGCCCAACTTTTGGCCAACCTACTGTTTTGCAGACGAGGGCTGCACTCGGTCGGTAGTTTCTTACCAATCGAGCGCACTAACAAAAATAATAAAATATTATTTTTAAACCAAATTTTATCCAAAAAAATAATTGATCATAAGACCTCGCCTCGCCTCGCCACGTCCTGCCGAGCTGAGCCGGCCGTGCGCGCGTGTGTGTTTATTGCATCGATTAGCGCCTTGCCCCTTTACAAAACATCCGGTGCCCTAAGGACTCAATCCCATAATCCAAAGTTGGATTATATAAGGTGAACAACACATTGAACATGTTTCAATGTGGGACAACTTTTCCTCCAATTTATTTTACCAAATTCAAATTTTGCATCAATTGGGACAAGCTTTTTGGACAAGTATACAAGCCTTTTGGACAAGTAACTCAAGTCCATTTCATGCCATTTTCATCCAACAATTCATTCAACATTTTTTTTCCAACAATCTCCCACATGAATAAATTTCACGTATATTAGCATTCTCACTAGAAAGACATTTTGAGTTATTGGTACATCAGGATAGATAGCTTGTGGCCTTGAACCTACCTTAGTAAAATACTATCGGATTTACTAGTTGCATAGTAACGCGATGTCTTGAACTAGTCAACCGTTTATGTAAACCAAGTCAATAGTACTTAGATAACAATACTCTAACATATTTTGTTCTCACGTTGTGTCCATTTCGGCCCTGGACCATATCTTAGATTCATAAGTGTTGCAATCAAAGCGGCCAATACTTTGCACTTATATAGGTGATCTCCTATCAAGAGTATCCCGCGTTACTCTACCTCATAGGTATATGAATCATTAAAAGAAAACTTAACCTCACCACATTTTACAGGTCATTTATACTTGGATATTTCAGGAATGAGCAAGTAACAATTCCAAGCACTCAAACTAATAATTAGAACTTAGTTGTCCCATTGAACCAAGGTTTTGGGATCTCCAATTCTCAAGGTTGGGTTACCGCTATAAATATTTTAATTTGTGGATTTTAAACTCATTCCTCCAAGTAGTTTGTAAATTTGATCTCTATTTATACTTTTTGTAAGTGGATCCGCAAGGTTTTCCTTTGACTGCACATAGTTAACCGAAATAACCCCATTCGAGACCAATTATCTTATGGTATTGTGTCTCCGACGAATATCTCGAGATTTACCATTGTACATACTACTTTGTGTTCTTCCTATTGCTGACTGACTGTCACAATGAATCGTAATGGAAGACACTGGTTTATTTCAATATGAAATATCTTCTAGAAAGTTTCGAAGCCACTCGGCTTCTTCTCCAGATTTATCTAGAGCAATGAACTCGTATTTCATAGTCGACCGAGCTATACACGTTTGTTTATAGGATCTCCATGACACATATCCACTCGTAGACTTGGAGTTTTTTGTGTCAGAAATCCAATTTGCATTACAATATCCTTCTAGGACCGTAGGATATTTGTATACACTATTCCATAACTCGAAGTGTATTTCAAATATCCAAGCAATCTCATTAGTGCTTTCCAATGATCCTCACTTAGATTACTTGTGAATAGACTTAGCTTATTTACGGTATATGCAAGATCAGGACGGGTACAGTTAGTTAAATACATTAAACTTCCTATCACTCTTGCATATTCCACTTGTGAAATAGGTTCTCCTCTATTTTTGGCTAAATGTATAACCAATTCCATAGGTGTTCTGGCCGAAGGACGATTTGTGGCATTAAATCGTTCAAGAACCTTTTTTACATAATGAGTTTGTGATAAAATAATTCTAGCAGGAATTCTAGAGACTTTAATCCCTAGAATAATATCACACAATCCCAAATCCTTCATGTCAAAATGTTGTCTCAACATTTTTTTGGTTTTCACAATTAATTCACGGTTGCTTCCCATGATTAACATGTCATCTACATAAAGACAAATAATTACATATGCATTTGTAGTACCTTTAATATAGACACATTTGTCACATTCATTTATTGTGAAACCGTTTGACAACATAGCAGTGTCAAACTTTTGATGCCACTATTTAGGTGCTTGTTTAAGTCCATACAATGACTTGACAAGTTTACACACATTTCCTTATTTTCCAGGTACAATAAACCCTTCTGGTTGTTTTATATATATTTCTTCTTCCAACTCTCCATTCAAAAACGCTGTTTTAACATCCATTTGATATATCTCAAGATCATGCAATGCTGCAATAGCTATAAGAACACGAATGAATGTCATTCGAGAAACCGGAGAGTAGGTATCGGAGAAATCATATCCCTCATTTTGTCTAAAACCTTGAACCACTAGTCGAGCTTTATATTTATCTATAGATCCATCTTCTTTGTATTTCCTTTTAAAAATCCACTTGGATTCAAAAGGTTTACATCTCGGAGGGAGATCAACCAACTCCCATGTATGATTATGCATGATGGAATCTATTTCATTTTGTATGGCTTCCTTCCAAAAAGGAGCCTCAAGATTTGATAAAGCCTCTTGAAGAGTTCTTGGTTCATTATCTAACATGTATGTTAGAAAATCAGGCCCAAACGACTTTTCAACTCGTGCACGCTTGCTGCGTCTTGGTTCTTCTTTGGTTTGTGGAGTTTCAATTGTATTTTCATAAGTTCGCTTGTTCGAACTTATTTCTTTCCTTTCTTTACAAGGAAATATATTTTCAAAGAATACAACATTCGTTGATTCCATGATTGTACCTTCATTTACATCAGGAATTGTTGACTTATGCACTAAGAATCGATATGCATTACTATTGTATGCATAACCAATAAATATGCAGTCAACCGTTTTAGGCCCAATTTTTTTTTGTTTTGGCTTAGGTACTTCTATTTTAGCCAAACACACCCACACTTTGAGGTATTGGTAAGAAGGTTTATGACTTTTCCGATGTTCATACGGTGTTTTATCTTTCCTTTGATTGGAATCTTGTTTAGAATGTGAGTTGCTGAGAGAATCGCTTCACCCCACATATTTTGAGGTAAGCCAGAATTTATTAACAACGCGTTCATCATTTCATTTGATATTCAATTTTTGCGTTCTGCAACGCCATTGGATTGAGGTGAGTAAGGGGCTGTCGTTTGATGAATGATGCCCGAAGTTGAGCAAAATTCTTCAAAAGGAGCCACATACTATCAACCTTGATCACTTCGAATCATTTTAATCTTTGAACTTTGTTGATTTTCAATCTCAGTCTTATATTTCTTGAAAGCTTCGATTGCCTCATCTTTACTTTTTAATAAATATACATAACAAAATCTGGTGCAATCATCAATTAATGTTATAAAGTACTTATTTCAACCTCGTGTTTGTACCATTTTTAAATCACATACATCAGTATGTATTAATTCAAGTGGCATAGTACTTCTCGTGACATTTTGAAATGGAGCTTTAACCATTTTCGCTTCAACACAAATCTCACACTTATTTTGTGGATTTTTTTTAAACGTAGGTATTACATTTAAATTTGCAAGTCGTTGAAACGTATTGAAGTTAACATGTCCTAATCGTTCATGCCATATTTCATAGCTTTCAAACAAGTAAGCAGAACCAACAACTTTATTCTTCACCTCAGGGCGGATAACATTCATTACATTTAATTTAAAGAGACCGCTATCTTGGTACCCTTTACCAACAAATACACCGGATTTTGTCAACACAAACTTATCAGACTCAAACACCATTCTAAACCCTTCCTTGCTCAAAAGAGTGCCCGAAACAAAATTCTTACGAATGTCTGGCACATGTAGCACATTTTTTAGCGTCATCTCCTTGCCCGACGTCATCTTCAGCACTACATTGCCAACTCCAACGACATCCGAAGTTGCAGAGTTTCCCATGAACAATGTTCTATCACCAACGGTGGCATATGTGGAATACATATCTTTATCGGCACAAATGTGACTCGTAGAGCCGGTATCGATCCACCATCCTCTTGGATCATCCACCATGTTGGTATCACAAATAACGACACTTAAATCAATATCAGAAACTGATAAAAGTACATACCTTTCTTGAACCATGTTCACTTGACTTGGTTTTAGATTTTTGTTGTTTTTCTTAGGAAGTCGGCAGTCCCTTGCCATATGATTCGGTTTGCCACAGTTGTAGCAACTTCCTTGGAATTTCTTTGTTTTCCCTTTTTGCTTTCCATCATGGGAGCGGTTCCTCTTTTGACTCGTACTAGACTCCGCCAAATTTGCTTTGGCTTCGGTTTCTATCATCTTTTTATGTGACTTGGCCTCGTTATTTCTGTTATCCTCCTCAATGCGAAGTCGCACTATAAGATCTTCAAGTTTTAACTCCTTACGTTTATACTTAAGGTAGTTTTTGAAGTCTTTCCACAGCGAAGGCAACTTCTCAATGATAGACGCGACTTGGAATGATTCATTGATTTCCATTCCTTCGGTCGATAAGTCATGCAAGATGATTTGTATCTCTTGCACTTGACTCATCACAGTTTTTGAGTCTATCATCTTGAAGTCCAAAAATTTGCCAACCACGAACTTTTTTATGCCAGCATCTTCAGTTTTGTATTTCTTCTCCAAGGAATCCCAGACTTCCTTGGCCGTCTTGACAGAGGAGTAGACACTATAGAGAGTATCATCAAGGCCATTCAAGATGTAGTTTCTGCACAGAAAATCACTGTGGTTCTATGCATCAACCGCGGTCCTCCATTGTGTGTCAGAATCACCATCAACGACGACAGGGGGATCCTCCTTCAGGAATCTAGACAGATTCAATGTGATAAGGTAGAAGAGCATCTTCTGCTGCCAACATTTAAAGTTGGCACCAGAAAACTTTGGCGACTTTTCTCCATGTGCAGGGGCGGAAGCGAGCGGAATGAATGAAACGGTAGACATCTTCAGAATCCAAGAAATACAAAATTTCGTCTTGCGATTGTTATTAGGATGTATTTCGAATTATGAAGAACTTGTACGACAACAGCAACACAAGCAGCAACAATGATTGTAAGGCCCGAGATTAATTAATATTAATTTGAATTTATTTAATTTTAATCCAAGTATATTTAATTTGGGTATATTTAGAGTTTTGATTTAAATTCTAATATTCTTAAATTATTTAGGATTGAAATTGAATTAAAATAAGGGCCGAGGACCAAATGGCAATTATTGAAGAGTTGAGGGACTAAAGTGCAATTTTGATTGAATGTTATCAGATTATTATGCAAGACTCAGCAGTGCACGTGTATTGTTGGTAGAGAATTCAGAAAATAAGAACAGAGGAGCGAGCTTCTTCTTTTCCTTTGCATTTGTGATTTTAAAATCCTTATATCTTTTGAACTGGTTGTCCGATTTCGATTCCGTAAATTGTTCTGGAATCCTTACGACAAGGGCTTCGATTTAGTGTAAGTTTTTATATCTTTCAGCATGGTTTGAAGCTCGAAAGTTTACAGATATCAGATGTTGAGTTTTTGATCATGTTTATTGACGTATATGCGATTTTATCTCGAAACCGGTTTGAGAAGTTTGTATTGAATGCATCTAAACATGATTTACAACTTATGGTTGTTGATTATAGCTATTGAGATGAAGGTTTGAATGATATATCAGCTGGTTATTGATTTGAAATACATGTATAAGTTGGTTAGAAGTTCGAAATGGTTTCAGGATTACGTCGGTTACCGATTTTCAATCGCTACGCCATTTAATCGAGTTTTTGGACTGTTTTGATATTCGATAGCTAAGCTGAAACACTTATCTTGATGATGTGAATGTTATGGAATTTTATTCTTCCGTTTCAGTCGAGTTTGGAAGGCCAACGACTCGAGACAACGACTTTGAACCGAAGAAGTTGGATTGAGGTTTGAAATGAGTTTGATCGATGATCTTATGTTGTTTTCGACTCGATTTTGATATGATAGATTGAAATGAAGTTGATATATGTATTTTGGTTGTATCTTTTAGATTTGAAGAGTTCAGAATCAAGATAAACGAAGGTATAATGACGACATCGCGAAGTAGGGACTTTGAAACTCAAGACCGACTAATCTTGAGTTGGCCCGCAAAAACCACATACTTGTTTATGTTTTTGATTTGATTGTGATGTTGTCGATCCATCTCAGGTAGTTGATCTTTATATTCGAGTTGATATGATGCTATATTGAATTGATTCTATGCCAAGGTTGCTGTTAACCTTATTTGTGAGTCGGTTACGAACTCGTTAGATGGATATCCATGTCAAGATCAGTTATGAATCTTGATGGCTTTGAAGTTATGTGAATCAATTCGTATGTAAAGCATTTACGTACTCTATTTGTTGAGTCGAGTTTAAATAGAGTCAAGATGATTTATTTAACGCTTTCTATATGTTGGTTATACTGAGAATGTTTTCTCACCGGAGTTTATCCGGCTGTTGTCTTGTTTTGTATGTGTGCATGACAACAGATGGGGCAGGAGCTGGTCATCGACGTCATTGACAGCTGGGAGAGAGTCTAGCACGTGAGGACTTGGGTTGTAGATGATGTCTTGAACTTTAGAAGCATGAAACTTTAGTCTAGTTGGTTTTGAATTACATGTATGAAACTTGAGATAGTTTATGTCTTTTATCGTTCTTTAGCGACTTGTTCGATGTAATAAAATGCATGTATAAATTCTTGTGACCTTGTTTATATGTATATGCATGTTTTGGAATTGATATATCATGTATTGGACCATGTTTTGATGATTTAGAATGGAAGGAATCAGATTGACAGCAAAATGAATTGCTGGTTTTGCTGAAAACAGAGGGCACGCTCGATCCTGTGAAAAGCCAGGATCGAGCGCGGCCATCAATTTTTCAAACAAAGAATTTTAGTTTTTGGCTCGCTCGATCTGCGGAAGTTGACGGATCGAGCGAGGCCAAATTGTGTTCCATCCGAGAGTTGAGCAATTGTGCTCGCTCGATCGGGTGTTTTTCACCGATCGAGCGAGACACTGAATTTTAAAAAAAAAAAATTTACTTTGCTCTTGGTTTCTTTATTTGATGTTTAATTAATTTTAATTGTTCATTAATTGCCCTAAGATGAGATTAGCAACTCGAGGTCCCCACAACAGGTGGTATCAGAGCATAAGTTTCTTGGACTGAGAATAGATGAGCGGGGTAGATCGAGTCTTCTATTCTGATTTATTTATTGCTTTCATAATTGTATGGTATATGATTGATTGATTACAGATATTAAATTGTCACATGATGCTATGATAATTTGCGAAGAATATGTTATACAATGGTTTGAATTACATGCTATCTGGTTATTTGATTGAAGTACAAGCATGTATTATGAGGATGAATCTAAACTCGATCTTTTATGAAGGCAATGTGGTCTGCGACAGACTTGTTGTAATTGAGATTGAACTGTACACTAATCTGTTTGATTATCAGATATGCCTCCCCGACCAGCACCGAGAGTTAGACAGACGTTGGCTACGAATCAGCCTGAACAGACAAATGCTGCACAGGTCCCAGTGACAGTGTCTGAACATGGACAGGGTAGTACTTCTACTGATGAGTTTAGTGATGCTAATCCGATGGAGAAACTTCTGAAACGATTCCAGTCATTCCAACCACCAAAGTTGCAAGGAACTGAGAATGCTGTGGAATGTGATAATTGGCTGGAAGATATTGAGCAGTTATACAAGTCTATTGACTATTCAGATGATCGTCGTGTGAGACTGGTGATTCATCAACTGCATGGTCTTGCCAAGAGTTGGTGGATAGCGACGAAGAAAGCATTGGAAAATCAAGGTACTGTTATTACCTGGTCTGTATTTCGAACTGCTTTCTATCAGCGTTTCTTTCCTGTGTCTTATCGCAAGGACAAAGGAGCAGAGTTTGCAAGTCTACAACAAGGACAGTTAAATATCGAGGAATATGTTGCAAAGTTCACTAGCTTGTTGAAGTTTGCTCCACATATTGCTGTTAGTGATGAAGCTCAAGCCGATCAATTCATCAATGGCTTGAATCCTGATGTATTTACACTTGTGAATTCGGGAAGACCGAATACCTTTGCCGATGCTCTGAATCGAGCAAAGGGTGCAGAAGCAGGGATATTGAAACAACGAGGAGCACAGTTTGTGCTACAGCCAGTGAGACAGTCCCAAGAACAGCCACAGATTCCACCGCCACCTCGATTTGAAGCTGGAGGTAGTAGTAGTGGAAAGAAAAGTTTCTTCAAGGGCAAGAGCAAACAATTCAAGAGATCTGGTGGTAGTAGCTCTTCAAGTTCAGGTAGCTCTCGACAGTCTAGAGCTGGACAGAGGTCTGATGTGTATTGCACCAAGTGTGGTAGTTGCCATACCAATGAACAATGCCGAGGTGTATTTGGAAGCTGCCACATTTGCAACAAGATGGGACATTTTGCATGAGTGTGTCCACAACGAGGTTCTGAAGGTGCACAGGGTGCAGGATCATCGAGACCGGTAGGTCAATCTACATCTTCTGTTCACTCTTTTCAACCACAGCCTGCAGCACCGAGTAGAGGAGGAGGTCAGACAGTGAATCAACCTCCGAGGCAACAAGCACGAGTGTTTGCATTGACAGAAGAGCAAGCACAAGCAGTGCCGGACGATGTGATTGCAGGTAACTGTTTTCTTTCTGGTTATCCTGCTTATGTCTTATTCGATACTGATGCGTCGCATACCTTCATATCTGAACAATTTGTTACGTTGTATTCATTGCCTGTTGAGTCATTAACTACTGTAGTGTCTATATCTTCACCGTTGGGAAAAGATATAGTATCAGTGAAGTCTGTTAGAAACTGTATACTACAGTACGAAGGTATAGAAGTTGAGCTTGACTGTATCGTTCTTGGTTTATCTGATTTTGATTGCATAACCGGTATCGATATGCTAACCAAGTACAGAGCAACAGTGGACTATTTTCAGAAGATTGTGAAGTTCAGACCTGATATGACTGATGAGTGGAAGTTCTATGGTAAGGGATCACGAGCCAGAATTTCTTTGATATCTGTTATTGCTATGACTGATTTGTTACAGAAGGGAGTAGAGGGATTTTTTTATCTATGCAGTTGATATACTGAAGTCTAGTCCAAAATTGACTGATATACCGGTGGTGAGTGAGTTTGCAGATGTATTCTGTAACGCCCAGAATTTTCTTAAGTGATTTCGCATGCATAACTAGGAAATAATTAAATTAAAATTTAATAAATGGGTTAAATGACTTTATGTGAATTATGTGATTTTATTTGCATGATTTGAATATTATTTATATCATTTAACCCGCATTTTTTTTTGTTATTTATGAAATTTTTAGAAATAAAGTTTTTTTTCGATCGCGTAGACGGGACCGCGGACGAACGAAATTTATGTATTTTATTCTAAATATTTTTGAGAAAATTTTAAGAGTCTTAAAATATTATTTTAAGGTATTATTTTCATAAAATAATAGTTTTTATATATATAGATATATAGGAAATCAATTGTTCACAAAATAAGTTATTTTAAATGTTTTTTAGGAGTTTTAAAAATTATATAATTATATAATACGAAAATTGCTCAGAAATTATTTAATTTTAGGAGTTATATTTTTATATTAACTTGATATACTATCTTCCAAAAATTTAAATAAATAAGTAAAATATATCTAGCTTATCTTCTTCAATCCTTCTTAACGTTAAATCTACCCTAGCCGCCATCTATTCCCCTCCTCTCACACTCATCAGATTTCATACATTGTCACACACGATTTTTTTGAAGATTTTATACAAGGGTTTGTAGCCGTTCGTCCCGGTGTTCATTGTACGCGTCGCGATCACGTTTCTACTTCGAAAATAAATCAAGACACGTTTGAACTCTCTCCTTGGCCACCATTTAAGTCATATATTCTGTCATAAGCATGAAAATTCTGATTTTTTTGCCTGTTAAAAACCGATTTATATGGATCTCTTGATTGTATGAATATGCAACGCACGTTTGCTCATCTTCTTGCATGATTCCTTCGCTGATCACTCATGAGTTTGGCCAAGGCTGTTGGTTCACGGTCAGTGGGAATGTTAGGGTCCCTAGGGTCAGGTCGGCTCGTGTCTTGGGGTTGTAGATGGCTAGGACCGAAGTTTTTCCCTTTGTTGCAAAGTAGATTATGTTGGTTTTCGGGATTTCCAAAAGTTTTGCGCCAGTGCTGTGTAGTGATCGGTTGGGACTATGGTTGGTCTCGTTGGAACCACCCCGACATGGATTACGTCTGGGTGGTGGAGCTCCGGCCTGGGGATGGCCGGAGCTGGCTGGAAACAGGCCACAAAAATTGCAGCTCACGGCCGAGAGTTTGCACAATTGTGCAATTCTCGTATGTACTGTTCAGGCTTTAGATTCTTAGGATGGGTTGGGCTTGGTTAGGTCCGAATCAGGTCAATACATTTTGGGTTAAGTCGGTTGGGTCTGGGTCCGGGTCCGAGTTAGGTGGTCCAAGCTCGGGTATTTTTATTTTTAAGTATTTAATGATTTATTGTGTTTTTGGGCTAAATTAATTAGTTATAAAATTATTTGGGCCTCCAAATCATTTTATTTGGGACTCAAATATTTTATTTAAGTTAGCCCAATAATTTTTATGGGCTTGGGAGCCCATGAGAATTTGTGGGCCGGTCAGTGGACTTTTGGGTCAGTCTAGGTGATTAATGGTCTTAGGAATGGTTATTGGGCCAGATGTGTCTTATTGAGTTTGAATAAATTATTTGGGCTTAAGTATAAGTTAATGGGCATAAGTCTAAGGAGTAAGCAGCCTGAACCAATCCATGAAAAATATCCATGGTCCGTAAATATGTATTTAATTATTGCATGAATATTTTAAGTAAGAAAAAGTATTATTTTTATAATTATATTATTAATTAATTAAATATATATTTACGGGCAATATTTTTATGAAAATAAGATCATGAATGATTTTTATGATGTGCATGATAATGTACGTATATGTATGATGTTGGGCATAAAAATATTTTAAGGAAGTTGAAGTGGGTGTGTGACAATTACGGGATTGGGGATGGGATACCTAGGCTCGGAGCCCTTTTCATAGAGTACGGGACTGAGAGTCGGGATTCTGGGGCCCGATTGCCTTTCCATATGTTATGATGATTTGCCTATGGATCCGGGGTCAGCCTGGTGAAGGGGCCAAGAGGTGGAGAACCCACCGCCACGTACGTTGGTTCTTTGATTGATCAATCACTTACACGGTCACACGACATGGATATAACCTTCAGAGTTTTTTTAAATTATGATATTCCCTAATTATGATGCATGATGACTATGTTATGAGTATGTATGTTATGTTATGTTATGAGATGACCATGAGCTATGTATTTAGGACATGCATGTATATATATTATTTATTATATATCGTGCATGTGTTATGCGATGCATTATTTTTAATCATGTTGTTATTATGAAATAGAGCGTACTGAGCCTCTAGGCTCACTAGACTTAAATGGTGCAGGTGAGCAGGTAGACACTGATGTAGAGCATATAGCCCCGACTGGCGGTGAGGACGTATGAGATCCCGATAGTTGGCTAGCCCGTGACAATCGCTCTATTCATGTTTTCAGTGAATTGAATATTATTATGTTTTCCGCACAAGTTTTATGATTTAATTATGGGTTTATGGATTTTAGGTGAGAATTTTTATGATGATGATGATTTTATTACATGAGTTATACTTATTTTATTTGCATGCAAATTCTTATTATGGATTTTAGTTGGAACATTTTTATGGAAAATTATATATGTTTATAATTATTTTAGAAAGTAATTATTTACTATATATATATATATATATATGTATACGCTTTATATATATATATATATATATATATATATATATTAAGTATTAGTTATTTATTTGAAAAAAAAAATTAGTAGTAGTAGGATCGAGTTCTTTTCATTTGGTATCAGAGTGCGGTCCTTGGAGGGTATTAGCCTACTGCGTGGAGCTCAGAAGTCGCACTACCAGTCTGTAAGTTTTAATGTTTTAATTATGTTAAATTATGGGGCTTAGGATTAATTATGATATATTGGTTTAAATTATGAAAAAAGTTTAAGTATACTTAGTTATGCATTGTGATCACATGAGAGATTTATGGAAATTGCAGTATGGCGATGACACGAACCAGAACCCACCAATGGCGATGACACGAACCAGAACCCACCTCCGCCACCTCCACTTACTCCATTTGAGCAGGCTAGTGTGAACATGTGGGCCGAGATTACGAGACTGCTCGAGAACCAGGCTGCTCAGCCGAGGATGTCTCATGAGGAGGATGTAGCGGAAAGATTCAAGAAGCAGGAGCCCAAGGAGTTCAAGGGAACTACCGATCCACTTGTTGCTGAGGAGTGGATCCGATCTTTAGAGACCATATTTGCCTATATGGGAGTCACTGATGCTGACAGGGTTCGATGTGCTATCTACATGCTTAAGGAGGATGCAGCTCTTTGGTGGGAAGGAGCTGTAATCGGAGTGAACTTGACGACCCTGACTTGGACGAATTTCAGGACTATGTTCTTTGAGAAGTACTACACTGCGGAGGAACGAGGCAGATTGATCAGGGATTTTATGAGTCTCCGTCAGGGAGACAAGTCTGTTGCGGAATATGTGAAGCAGTTCGAGAGAGGATGTCATTTCGCGCCCCTGATTGCAAATGACGAGCAGGATAGGCTGAGGCACTTTACTGATGGGCTTAGACCGGATATCAAGCACGACGTTTTCATGGCTGATGTGGCGAATTATAGTGCAGCAGTGAAGAGAGCTTTGAGGTCCGAGCAAGAGAGGAAGGAGATGCAAGCAGCTTACCAGCAGAAGAGGCAGTTTCAGCAGCCTTTTCATGGTCAGTCTTCGCAGCCGGCGAAGAAGTAGTTTACTGGGCCGGTTAAGGGCCCGAATCCTCCCAGACCACAGCAGAGGCAGCAAGGCCCACAGAGGCCGCAGCAGAAAGGGGCAGCCGCCTCAAATCCTGGAGGTATTCCTTTATGCAAGACTTGTCAGAAGCCTCATTCAGGGCAGTGCATGTATGGTACGGGAGTCTGCTACAAGTGTAAGCTACCGGGGCACGTTGCGATGAACTGTCCTAATGCAAGGAACATCCCGAGGCGTGTATATGTCATGCAGGCAGAAGAGGCTGACCCAAACACGTCTTTGATCACGGGTAATCCTAACTTTTGTATTTAAGATTCGATAGTTTGCATGTCTATTATGAGTTGCATGGGAAATTCATTTTTACGTGTTAGTAATTGGGTTAATTGTCCTTGCATGTATAGTATAAAAAGGAAATGAATACGAATTTGGGTAATAGTATTCTTAAGGGCATTGTTATGAAATGTGGGTTTTATTAATTATTCTTAAGTTTTATGTGCGTTGGGACATTTTCTGAGTGCAGGGAAGATCCTCATTAGAGGTAATTCTACGTATGCATTGCTAGACTCAGGAGCTACGCATTCGTTTATCTCTCAAGAATTTGTTAGGCGGGTAGGCATCATACCTGAGGATGCTGTTATGGGCTATGATGTTACCTTGCCATCTGGCGAGATTCTTACTACCTCTAGTGTACTTAATGGTGTTGAGTTGGAGCTTCAGGGGAATCTGATTAGAGCCGATCTAGTGGTTCTACCAATGTCAGGATTTGATTTCATTCTTGGCATGGATTGGTTATCAGTTAATGGAGCTTCGATAGATTTTAGGAGGCGATCAGTTTCAGTGAATCCGTCAGATAGAGATTCTTTCATATTCCTTGCAGCTCAAAGTAGTGGTGCTTCGCATGTCATATCTTATGTGCGTGCAAAGAAGTTATTGTGCAAGGGTTGCCAGGGCTTCCTTGCAAGTTTAGTAGTTGCAGCGGATGAGCCGTCTTCTAAATCTATTGCAGATGTTGAGATCGTTTGTGAGTTTTCGGATGTCTTTCCGGATGATGTAGTAGGAATTCCACCAGCCAGAGAGGTGGAGTTCAGTATTGAGCTGATGCCGGGTACTGTGCCTATCTCTAAGGCACCATATCATCTTGCTACCACTGAGATGAAAGAGTTGCGGGATCAGATACAAGAGCTTTTGGAGAAGGGCTTTATCCGCCCCAGTGTGTCACCTTGGGGTGCGCTGGTCTTATTTGTGAAGAAGAAGGATGACATCATGAGGTTATGTATTGACTATCGAGAGCTGAATAGAGTCACCGTGAAGAATAAGTATCCACTGCCGAGGATAGATGATTTATTTGATCAGTTGCAGGGAGCTTTGGTGTTTTCTATGATCGATCTGCGATCGGGTTATCATCAGCTTCGAGTCAGAGAGGAGGATGAGTCCAAGACTGCTTTTCGGACACGTTATGGGCATTACAAGTTTATGGTGATGCCATTTGGCCTGACTAATGCTCCAGCGGTTTTCTTGGATCTCATGAACTGTGTCTTTAGGCCACATCTTGATCAGTTCGTCATTGTTTTCATTGACGATATTCTGATATATTCGAGGAGCTTGGAGGATCATAGACATCATTTGTAGACAGTTTTGCAGACTTTGAGAGAGCAGAAGTTGTTTGAGAAATTCAGCAAGTGCAAGTTTTGGCTCGAGCAGGTGGCATTCTTGGGCCACATTGTTTCTAAGGAGGGCATAGCAGTGGATCCATCAAAAGTCGAGGCTGTCCAGAATTGGGGAATTCCGAAGAATGCCTCTGAGATACGCAGCTTCTTGGGTTTAGCCGGTTATTATCGGAAGTTCATCAAGGGTTTTTCTTCTATAGCAGTACCCTTGACATCATTGACCAAGAAGAACGCCAAGTATGTTTGGAGCCAAGAGTGTCAGAGGAGCTTTGATCAACTTAAGGGGGCACTTACTTCTGCACCGGTTTTGGCAATGCCAGTGGATTGTGAGGAGTTTGTGGTGTATACAGATGCGTCTAAGATGGGCTTAGGCGCTGTTCTTATGCAGAATGGTAAAGTGATTGCTTATGCGTCGAGACAGTTGAAGACTCATGAGCAGAACTATCCGACGCATGACTTAGAGCTTGGAGCTGTTGTGTTTGCGCTCAAGATTTGGAGACATTACTTGTACGGTGAGAAGTGCCAGATTTTCACTGATCACAAGAGTCTCAAGTACTTATTCACCCAGAAGGAGTTGAATATGAGACAACACCGATGGTTGGAGTTAGTTAAGAATTATGACTGTGACATTAGCTACCACCCGGGTAAAGCTAATGTAGTAGCCGATGCTTTGAGTCGGAAGACTTCAGTGTTGTCTTGTGTTTCAGTGCAGCAACCTCTACAGGACGAGATTCAGAGGTTTGACTTAGAGATCTACCCCAGTGGACGTGCACCGAGATTATTCGCTCTTGTAGTACAACCGACTCTACAGGATCGGATTCGAGAGGGACATACCACTGATGAGCAGTTGCTGCGCATGAGGCGCAAGGATGAGTTGAAGGGTAGTCTTCTTTATACAGTGGATAATGACATTGTTCGATACAGAGGGCGTATGTGGGTGCCGAGTACTGATCAGTTGAGAGAAAATATCATGTCAGAGGCATATACATCTCCGTATTCCATCCACCCAGGGGGTACGAAGATGTACCGAGATTTGAGGACCTTGTATTGGTGGCCGGGTATGAAGAGAGATATTGGTCGGTTTGTTTTCGAATGCTTGACTTGTCAGCAAGTCAAGGCAGAGCATCAGCGACCAGCGGGTTTGTTACGACCACTTCCCATTCCGGAGTGAAAATGGGAGAACATCTCTATGGATTTTGTAGTTGGGCTACCGAGGAGTACTAGAGGATCGACATCGATTTGGGTGATTGTCGATCGACTCACCAAATCTGCACATTTTCTGCCGGTGAGGATTAATTTTACTATGACTCAATTTTCAGAACTGTACATTAAGGAGATAGTCAGACTTCACGGTATTCCAGTGTCCATCGTGTCGGACCGAGATCCAAGGTTCACTTATGCATTTTGGAAGAGTCTGCATACAGCTTTGGGGACTAAGTTATTGTTCAGCACTGCTTTTCATCCTCAGACAGATGGTCAGTTGGAGAGGGTAATTCAGACACTTGAGGATTTGTTGAGGGCATGTGTGATTGATTTCCAGGGCTCGTGGGAGTCGAGATTGCCTTTAGTGGAGTTTACTTATAA
The DNA here is from genome assembly GCF_033568475.1 of Henckelia pumila. Taxonomy (NCBI): domain Eukaryota; kingdom Viridiplantae; phylum Streptophyta; class Magnoliopsida; order Lamiales; family Gesneriaceae; genus Henckelia; species Henckelia pumila. The sequence continues at coordinate 202,062,780 of NC_133123.1, read as the reverse complement.
CAATAGTTTTCAGGCGTCTATAGGTATGGCTCCATACAAGGCTCTTTACGGGAGGCGGTGTAGGTTTCCTGTGCATTGGGACGAGGTTGGAGAGAGGGTCTTGCTAGGACCCGAGATTGTACAGCAGACAGCGGATATTGTAGCTCAGATCCGAGAGCGGATGAGGACCGCACAGAGTCGTCAGAAGAATTATGCTGATCGACGACGACGACTAGACCTCGAGTTTGCCGTGGGAGATCATGTATTCTTGAAGGTCTCGCCTATGAAAGGCGTGATGCGTTTTGTTAGGAGAGGCAAGCTCAACCCGAGGTATATCGGTCCGTTCGAGATTTTGGAGAGAATTGGCACGTTGGCTTATCGTTTGGCACTACCACCGAGCCTTGCGAAAGGTCACAACGTGTTCCATGTATCTATGCTTCAGAGGTATGTCTCTAATCCGTCGCATGTTTTGGATTTTGAGCCTCTACAGTTGTCACAAGAGCTAGCATTCGAGGAGAGACCCGTTCGAGTCTTAGCTCGTGAGGAAAGGAGGCTTAGGATGCGGTCTATTCCGATGGTCAAAGTCCAGTGGCTGAATCATTTTGAGGAGGAAGCTACTTGGGAGACCGAGGCCGACATGAGGACTCGTTATCCGGAGTTATTTGGTAAGTAATCTAATTTCGAGGACGAAATTCAATTTAAAGGGGGGAGAGTTGTAACGCCCAAAATTTTCTTAAGTGATTTCGCATGCATAACTAGGAAATAATTAAATTAAAATCTAATAAATGAGTTAAATGACTTTATGTGAATTATGTGATTTTATTTGCATGATTTGAATATTATTTATATCATTTAACCCGCATTTTTTTTTGTTATTTATGAGATTTTTAGAAATAAAGTTTTTTTTCGATCGCGTAGACGGGACCGCGGACGGACGAGATTTATGTATTTTATTCTAAATATTTTTGAGAAAATTTTAAGAGTCTTAAAATATTATTTTAAGGTATTATTTTCATAAAATAATAGTTTTTATATATATAGATATATAGGAAATCAATTGTTCAAAAAATAAGTTATTTTAAATGCTTTTTAGGAGTTTTAAAAATTATATAATTATATATTACGAAAATTGCTCAGAAATTATTTAATTTTAGGAGTTATATTTTTATATTAACTTGATATACTATCTTCCAAAAATTTAAATAAATAAGTAAAATATATCTAGCTTATCTTCTTCAATCCTTCTTGACGTTAAATCTACCCTAGCCGCCATCTATTCCCCTCCCCTCACACTCATCAGATTTCATACATTGTCACACACGATTTTTTTGAAGATTTTATACAAGGGTTTGTAGTCGTTCGTCCCGGTGTTCGTCGTACGCGTCGCGATCACGTTTCTACTTCGAAAATAAATCAAGGCACGTTTGAACTCTCTCCTTGGCCACCGTTTAAGTCATATATTCTGTCATAAGCATGAAAATTCTGATTTTTTTGCCTGTTAAAAACCGATTTATATGGATCTCTTGATTGTATGAATATGCAACGCACGTTTTCTCATCTTCTTGCATGATTCCTTCGCTGATCACTCATGATTTTGGCCAAGGCTGTTGGTTCACGGTCAGAGGGAATGTTAGGGTCCCTAGGGTCAGGTCGGCTCGTGGCTTGGGGTTGGAGATGCTAGGACCGAAGTTTTTCCCTTTGTTGCAAAGCAGATTACGGTGGTTTTCGGGATTTCCGAAAGTAGTGCGCCAGTGCTGTGTAGTGATCGGTTGGGACTATGGTTGGTCTCGTTGGAACCACCCCAACATGGATTACGTCTGGGTGGTGGAGCTCCGGCCGGGGGATGGCCGGAGCTGGCCGAAAACAGGCCACAAAAATTGCAGCTCACGGCCGAGAGTTTGCACAATTGTGCAATTCTCGTACGTACTGTTCGGTCTTTAGATTCTTAGGATGGGCTGGGCTTGGTTAGGTCCAAATCAGGTCAATACATTTTGGGTTAAGTCGGTTGGGTCTGGGTCTGGGTCCGGGTCCGAGTTAGGTGGTCCAAGCTCGGGTATTTTTATTTTTAAGTATTTAATGATTTATTGTGTTTTTGGGCTAAATTAATTAGTTATAAAATTATTTGGGCCTCCAAATCATTTTATTTTATTTTTGAGAGATGTTTTATATGTTCCGGATTTGGTCAAAAACATTATATCTATTTCTATACTTGATAGAGATGGTTTTTCTTGCAATTTTGTAAATGGGATTTGCAATATTTACAAGAATGAATGTTTGATTGGAAATGGACAACTTGAAAACGATCTATATAGCTTAAAAGGACTCAAATATTTTATTTAAGTTAGCCCAATAATTTTTATGGGCTTGGGAGCCCATGAGAATTTGTGGGCCGGTCAGTGGACTTTTGGGCCAGTCTAGGTGATTAATGGTCTTGGGAATGGTTATTGGGCCAGATGTGTCTTATTGAGTTTGAATAAATTATTTGAGCTTAAGTATAAGTTAATGGGCATAAGTCTAAGGAGTCAGCAGCCTGAACCAATCTATGAAAAATATGCATGGTCCGTAAATATGTATTTAATTATTGCATGAATATTTTAAGTAAGAAAAAGTATTATTTTTATAATTATATTATTAATTAATTAAATATATATTTAAGGGCAATATTTTTATGAAAATAAGATCATGAATAATTTTTATGATGTGCATGATAATGTACGTATATGTATGATGTTGGGCATAAAAATATTTTAAGAAAGTTGAAGTGGGTGTGTGACAATTACGGGATTGGGGATGGGATACCTAGGCCCGGAGCCCTTTCCATAAAGTACGGGACTGGGAGTCGGGATTCTGGGGCCCGATTGCCTTTCCATATGTTATGATGATTTGCCTACGGATCCGGGGTCAGCCTGGTGAAGCGGCCAAGAGGTGGAGATCCCACCGCCACGTACGTTGGTCCTTTGATTGATCAATCACTTACACGGTCACACGACATGGATATAACCTTCAGAGTTTTTTTTAAATTATGATATGCCCTAATTATGATGCATGATGACTATGTTATGAGTATGTTATGTTATGTTATGTTATGAGATGACCATGAGCTATGTATTTAGGACATGCATGTATATATATTATTTATTATGTATCGTGCATGTGTTATGCGATGCATTATTTTTAATCATGTTGTTATTATGAGATAGAGCGTGCTGAGCCTCTAGGCTCACTAGACTTAAATGATGTAGGTGAGCAGGTAGACACTGATGTAAAGCATATAGCCCCGACTGGCGGTGAGGACGTATGAGATCCCGACAGTTGGCTAGCCCGTGACCATCGCTCTATTCATGTTTTCAGTGAATTGAATATTATTATGTTTTCCGCACAAGTTTTATGATTTAATTATGGGTTTATGGATTTTAGGTGAGAATTTTTATGATGATGATGATTTATTACATGAGTTATACTTATTTTATTTGCATGCAAATTCTTATTATGGATTTTAGTTGGAACATTTTTATGGAAAATTATTTATGTTTATAATTATTTTAGAAAGTAATTATTTACTATATATATATATGTATACGTTTTAATTATATATATATATATATATATTATATTAAGTATTAGTTATTTATTTGAAAAAAAAAATTAGTAGTAGTAGAATCGAGTTCTTTTCATATTCCCTAATGAGATTTCAGGATTGCCACCGTACAGAGAAGTAGATTTCGGTTTTGAATTGATGCCAGGTACACAGCCGATATCGAAAGCACCTTACCGAATGACACCGATTGAACTGAAAGAATTGAAGGACCAACTTGAAGACTTGTTGGCCAAAGGATATATCAGACCGAGTGTATCCCCATGGGGTGCTCCGGTATTATTTGTTCGAAAGAAAGACGGATCAATGAGATTATGTATAGACTACCGGCAATTGAACATAGCAACGGTAAAGAATCGTTATCCTTTACCTCGTATCGATGATTTATTTGATCAATTGCAGGGTTCGTCGGTATATTCGAAGATTGACTTACGATCCGGATATCATCAACTGAGGGTTAGAGATGAGGATATTCCTAAGACTGCATTTAGAACCAGGTATGACCATTATGAATTCATAGTCATGCCTTTTGGTCTAACAAATGCACCAGCAGTTTTTATGGGATTGATGAATAGAGTATTTCAAAGATATTTTGATGATTTTGTGATTATCTTTATCGATGATATTTTGATATACTCTAAGAATCTGGGTGAACATGCTGATCATCTCCGAACTGTATTGAGAATATTAAGAGAAGAGAAATTGTATGCCAAGTTATCCAAATGTGAGTTTTGGTTGCAGCGAGTTGTTTTTCTTGGTCATATAATTTCAGGAGATGGCATTTCAGTGGATCCGATTAAGGTTGAAGCTGTGATCAGTTGGCAGAGACCGACATCTGTGCCAGAAATTCGAAGTTTTATGGGCTTGGCAGGTTATTACCGTCGTTTCATTCGAGATTTTTCATCAATAGCGAAGCCTATTACACAGCTTACACAGAAGAATGCACCATTTATTTGGTCTGAGGCATGTGAAAGAAGTTTCGTTGAACTCAAGAAGAGATTGACTACAGCGCCGATTTTGAAAATCCCTACAGGTAATGGTGATTTTATTGTTTATTGTGATGCTTCTCACCAGGGTTTGGGATGTATTTTAATGCAAAAAGGACATGTTGTCGCTTATGCTTCTCGACAACTGAAACCACATGAAGTCAGGTATCCGATTCATGATCTTGAATTGGCTGCAATTGTCTTTGCATTGAAGATCTGGAGACATTACTTATATGGCAAGAAGTTTGAAATCTTCTCTGATCACAAAAGTCTGAAGTATCTGTTCTCACAATCTGAATTGAATATGAGACAACGACGATGGCTTGATTTGTTGAAGGATTTTGATTGTGAAATCAAATACTATCCGGGAAAATCTAATGCAGCATCGGATGCCCTAAGTAGAAAGGTATGTGCTTTATCCTTGTCTACGATAGGTGTATCTAATTTGATTGAAGATTGTTGTATTTCGGGGTATGTATTTGAGACAGATAGAAGCCAATGAGAGTGTATGCAATCAGTGCTGAGCCAGAGTTATTGATTCGTATCAAAGAAGCACAAAAAGCCGATCAGAATGTGCAGAAATCGATTGAAATGATTCGATCAGGACATCAGTCTGAGTACAAGGTTAGTGATGATGATATCTTGTATGTGAATGACCGAAGAGTTGTTCCCAATATTGCAGATTTGAGACAGAATATTTTGAAAGAATCCCATTGCAGTCGCTATAGTGTTCACCCTGGAGGCAGAAAGATGTACAACGACTTGAAGAGTCAGTACTGGTGGAAACAAATGAAGTCTGATGTGACTGAATTTGTATCTAAATTTTTGAATTGCCAACAGGTGAAAGCTGAAAGAAAGAAACCAGATGGCTTATTACAGAGTTTATCGATTCCTGAATGGAAATGGGACCACATTTCCATGGACTTTGTAACGAAGTTTCCACGATCATCTCGAGGATGCGATGCTATTTGGGTGATCATCGACAGATTGACAAAATCTGCGTGCTTTATTCCTTATCGAATGACTTATCGTCATGATCAAATGGCGGATCTCTATATTCGAGAAGTGGTAAGACTACATGGTGTGCCAAAGTCGATTGTATCTAATCGAGATCCGAGGTTTACTTCGCACTTTTGGCATAGTCTACAAGAAGCTCTAGGTACGCGCTTACATTTGAGTACTGCTTACAATCCTCAAACTGACGGTCAATCTGAACGAACTATTCAGACGCATGAGTATATGCTCAGAGCTGTAGTACTTGATTTTGGCGTTACATGGCAAAATTCTATACCACTCGTGAAATTTTCTTATAACAACAGTTATCAGATGAGTATAGAAATAGCACCATTTGAAGCATTATATGGGAAGAAGTGTCGATCGCCTTTGTATTGGGATGATGTTTCTGAGGTACCTGAGTTAGGGCCAGATATGATCAGACAGATGACTAAGAAAGTAAAATTGATACAGCAGAGAATGAGAACAGCGCAGCATAGACAGACGAGATATGCAAATGTACGACGACGGCCGTTATCTTTTGATCAGGGAGATAGTGTGTTTCTGAAGATTTCACCGTTCAGAGGCACCGTTCGATTTGGCAAACGAGGGAAATTATCTCCGAGGTATATTGAGCCGTATGAGATTCTCGAGAAGATAGACAATATAGCTTATCGACTCGCTCTTCCTATGTCTTTATCTGGGATACATGATGTCTTTCGTGTATCGATGTTAAGGAAGTATATATCTGATGCGTCTCATGTGATTCGATCTGATGAAGCTGAGTTGGATGATACTCTTTGCTACTTCGAGCGACCTATTCAGATTCTTGATAGGAAGACAAAGCAACTCCGAACGAAGACAATTCCATTGGTGAAGATTTAATGGAGTAGACACGGAGTTGAAGAAGCAACGTGGGAAGTCGAAGAAGATATGAAGCAACGATTTCCTTATCTATTTCACTGATGTGAGTTCTTATTCAGTTTTCAGTTATTCTTTATTCTTATGAGCATGCAGATTGCATATCTATACTGTTTATGAATTCGAGGACGAACTCATGTCTTAGTGGGGGAGAAATGTAAGGCCCGGGATTAATTAATATTAATCCAAATTTATTTAATTTTAATCCAAGTATATTTAATTTGGGGATATTTAGAGTTTTGATTTAAATTCTAATATTCTTAAATTATTTAGGATTGAAATTGAATTAAAATAAGGGCCGAGGACCAAATGGCAATTATTGAAGAGTTGAGGGACTAAAGTGCAATTTTTATTGAATGTTATCAGATTATTATGAAAGACTCAGCATGTGCACGTGTATTGTTGGTAGAAAATTCAGAAAATAAGAACAGAGGAGCGAGCTTCTTCTTTTCCTTTGCATTTGTGATTTTAAAATCCTTATATCTTTTGAACCGGTTGTCCGATTTCGATTCCGTAAATTGTTCTGGAATCCTTACGACGAGGGATTCGATTTAGTGTAAGTTTTTATATCTTTCAGCATGGTTTGAAGCTCAAAAGTTGACAGATATCAGATGTTGAGTTTTTGATCATGTTTATTGACGTATATGCGATTTTATCTCGAAACCGGTTTGAGAAGTTTGTATTGAATGCATCTAAACATGATTTACAACTTATGGTTGTTGATTATAGCTATTGAGATGAAGGTTTGAATGATATATCAGCTGGTTATTGATTTGAAATACATGTATAAGTTGGTTAGAAGTTAGAAATGGTTTCAGGATTACGTCGGTTACCGATTTTCAATCGCTACGCCATTTAATCGAGTTTTTGGACTGTTTTGATATTCGATAGCTAAGCTGAAACACTTATCTTGATGATGTGAATGTTATGGAATTTTATTCTTCCGTTTCAGTCGAGTTTGGAAGGCCAACGACTCGAGACAACGACTTTGAACCGAAGAAGTTGGATTGAGGTTTGAAATGAGTTTGATCGATGATCTTATGTTGTTTTCGACTCGATTTTGATATGATAGATTGAAATGAAGTTGATATATGTATTTTGGTTGTATCTTTTAGATTTGAAGAGTTCAGAATCAAGATAAACGAAGGTATAATGACGACATCGCGAAGTAGGGACTTTGAAACTCAAGACCGACTAATCTTGAGTTGGCCCGCAAAAACCACATACTTGTTTATGTTTTTGATTTGATTGTGATGTTGTCGATCCATCTCAGGTAGTTGATCTTTATATTCGAGTTGATATGATGCTATATTGAATTGATTCTATGCCAAGGTTGCTGTTAACCTTATTTGTGAGTCGGTTACGAACTCGTTAGATGGATATCCATGTCAAGATCAGTTATGAATCTTGATGGCTTTGAAGTTATGTGAATCAATTCGTATGTAAAGCATTTACGTACTCTATTTGTTGAGTCGAGTTTAAATAGAGTCAAGATGATTTATTTAACGCTTTCTATATGTTGGTTATACTGAGAATGTTTTCTCACCGGAGTTTATCCGGCTGTTGTCTTGTTTTGTATGTGTGCATGACAACAGATGGGGTAGGAGCTGGTCATCGACATCATTGACAGCTGGGAGAGAGTCTAGCACGTGAGGACTCGGGTTGTAGATGATGTCTTGAACTTTAGAAGCATGAAACTTTAGTCTAGTTGGTTTTGAATTACATGTATGAAACTTGAGATAGTTTATGTGGTTTATCGTTCTTTAGCGACTTGTTCGATGTAATAAAATGCATGTATAAATGCTTGTGACCTTGTTTATATGTATATGCATGTTTTGGAATTGATATATCATGTATTGGACCATGTTTTGATGATTTAAAATGGAAGGAATCGGATTGACAGCAAAATGAATTGCTGGTTTTGCTGGAAACAGAGGGCACGCTCGATCTTGTGAAAAGTCAAGATCGAGCGCGGCCATCAATTTTGCAAACAGAGAATTTTAGTTTTTGGCTCGCTCGATCTGCGGAAGTTGACGGATCGAGCGAGGCCAAATTGTGTTCCATCCGAGAGTTGAGCAATTGTGCTCGCTCGATCGGGTATTTTTCACCGATCGAGCGAGACACTGAATTTTAAAAAAAAAAATAATTTTACTTTGCTCTTGGTTTCTTTATTTGATGTTTAATGAATGTTAATTGTTTATTAATTGCCCTAAGATGAGATTGGCAACCCGAGGTCCCCACAATGATGAACAAAGTCGAGGCGAGAGAATCTCTGTATCCGCAAGACGAAATTGCCCGTTAACAGTGCTCAATGTTGGCGACAATCGTCTTTAAGATACAACGACTATTCAATCGAGATATAGCAGTACAACAAATATCTCGATCTTCGTCGAACTAAAAGATGTATCAACTTTTTCTTTTGTGAGAGAGAGGGAAGAATTCGCAGAGAAATCTGATAAATTACGTTATCATATGTTTCCAGATTATCCCTCTGCATTATAACAATCATATATATATATACTATGACTCCAAAAAATACGTTTTATGGCGTAAGGATGCAACCCATGACAGAAAAAGCCCAGAAATAGATGCAACTTTTTGGACTGTAGAGGGCGCGCTCAGTCGGTAATTTTTAACCGATCGAGTGCCTCACATTTTACCAACTTTCTGTTTCGCTCAAACGATGCTGCGCTCGGTTTGTAAATTTCCACCGATCGAGCGCCCAACTTTTGGCCAACCTACTGTTTCGCAGACGAGGGCTGCGCTCGGTCGGTAGTTTCTTACCGAACGGGCGCACTAACAAAAATAATAAAATATTATTTTTGAACCAAATTTTATCCAAAAAGAATAATTGATCATAAGACCTCGCCTCGCCCCGCCGTGCGCGCGCGTGTGTTTGTTGCATCGATTAGCGTCTTGCCCCTTTACAAAATATCCGGTGCTCTAAGTGCCCAATCCCATAATCCAAAGTTGGATTATATAAGGTGAACAATACATTGAACATGTTTCAATGTGGGACAACTTTTCATCCAATTTATTTCATCAATTCAAATTTTTGTATCAATTGGTACAAACTTTTTGGACAAGTATACAAGTCTTTTGGACAAGTAATTCAAGCCCATTTCATGCCATTTTCATCCAACAATTCATTCAACATTTTTTTTTCCAACAGTAATCAGTCATGGAAAAGCTCGACTTGGCAACATTTATTAATTACATGATTTTAACTTCTTGATTGATGTGATAATTAGCATAAGGAAACATGTCTTCGGGGATAGGAATGACAACGGGGTGGGTCTGAGGCGAGTCTGGCTAAACTCGAGACCCGCCACGCCTCCCTTTGGACTGGACTGGATCCGCCCCGCCCGCGAACCCGGTGGGTTTCGGGTTAAACCTGTTGGATCTGTCAAAAATTAAATAATTTTAAATTTATTAAATTAAAAAATATAAAATTAAAAAAAATAATTAAATTTAATTTTAAATATATATTGATAGTATTTAAAACAAAAAATATATTCTCACAAGTTAAAATTGATCAAATTATAATTAATTAATAATTATTAACCAAAAAAATATTATAATGATACATTTTTATACTAAATCTATCATAATAAAATAAATTGATTTCAATCCAATAATATTATACACTAAAATTACGGATAAAATATTTTTCAAAAAAAATAAAATTTATGGATAAAATATTAATTATTTAGTATAAAAATATGATTATATATTATTAATAATACATATATATTTTATATTTATATATATACATGTACATTTTAAATTTATTATATATACATATATACATGGCGGGGCGGATCCGGGCGGGTTTAATAAGTTAAATGAGTATTTTTTTTTAAAAAAAAATTAATCGATATCATAAAGTCGAACTACTAAACATCTCTAATTATTTATACGTAGAATATATAGTTCACATAAAAAAAAAAAGCATTTAACTAGTTCTACTTCTATCTAAGAAACTAATTAATTTATTTTTGTATGCAAACGTTGGGCCTTCAACTGATTGGGCCCAAATCCAATACATCGCACCCGTCCCAGCTCAGAAAAGCTCTGTTCCGATGCTCGGGTGTTGAACATGAGCTCGAAGACGACGACATGGCGCCGCCGTCGATTCCCCGTGCAGAGTCTTCTCCTCGTGATTGCATTATTCGCCACTCTGGGCGTTGTGATGCTCGGTATAAAGTCCGTTGATCCATCTTCCCCGCTTCCTGGTAACAATAACACCCTAGGAGTCTCTGAAAATGAGGATTACTCCCTGAATACGACGATGAATATTGCGAAACAAATTAACATTACAAAGAAATGCGCGACTGTTGAAGAAATGGGTGAGATCTTCGGCAGAGGATATGCGGAGGAAAGTCTTAGAGTGAGAGAAATCATTCAAGATCACTTCGCCCGAAATGGTACTCTCGTTTTCCCCAACTTTTACGCGTTTCTCGGTGGTAGTGGACATATTGAGTCCTGGAATTCGTTGCATAAATGATGTAGTTAACCAGTCGTCTTTTTCCCCACTTTGTTTTCTTGCAAGACACTAGGGTTTAGGTTTTCTGTTTTAGTTAGCCGTGAGTTGGAGATGACATTTCGATTGAAATTCGGAAATTAAGTGAATTGAGCTTTGTTTCTTAGGTTAATATTATTTGGTAGCAAATCACTCTGAATCCAATGAAAGCATAGATAGATTGAAGAAGTCCAAATGGTGATGGAGTTCTGTTGAGGGTAACCGTAAATGCCTTATATAGTTTGTTATCATAAATTTGGACTGATAACAGTAAGTCATATGCAGCGCTCTTGGATCGAACTGTGTGAGAGTTCTCCCGCAGAGCCATTAAAGGAAGTTAGTGTGTATTGCTAGAGTTCAAGATTAGTTGAGTAGTTAGTTAATCACTTAGTTCATTACTTGGCGTTATTATTATATTATATTTATTTATTAAATGTATCAGTGTTTGTTGATATTTGATAAATAACTAACTTCAAGCAACTAACTGAGTGATAAACTAACTAATCAACTAATCTTGAACAAGAAAAATTTGTTTTTCATCCATCAATCGATAATAGTGGCAAGCAATAATAGTGTACTGTGTACATCATTCTTTTTACGTACAAGCACTGGTATTTGATGAATAATTAACTCCAAGCAACTAACTAACAAATCTACTAACCTCGAACTATAATATAATCTTTTTTAGAAAAATTTGTTATTCATCGGTCAACCAATAGTAGTGTATTATGCATTGCAACTATTTGACTGTTATTTTTTCCTTGATTCCCTTAGTTGTTATTTCGTAGAGAAGATGATGATAAGTTGTGGGAAATATACTTTATACATCTGCTGAGCTATAACGACTGACAACGGTGCATTTACTATTTCTATGATTTTAAAAACAGTCTATTTCTTTGGTCGCTGATACGGACTTCTATTTTCATTGGGTGAATTAATGTTACCTGAATTGGTAATATTTGATTATTGTTGGAATAAGAAAACTCAAAAGATTCTGGTGATATGAAACTTATATTTATTCAGGTGCTTTAACAGTGAGAGAACTTCCTCAACACCAATTCTGCAAGCATGGTTTTGTTATTGGAAAGGCCTCAGAAGCCGGCTTGGGAAATGAAATGTACAAGATCTTAACTGCTGCTGCCGTTAGTGTGATGTTGAACAGATCACTGATAATTGGGCAAACCAGGCATATATTGGTTCTCCCTCAAGCCTTTCTGCCTTGGATTTTGGATATGTGCTTCTTCTTCGTTTTCTTCTTTTTCATTATTATTATTGACTGTAACCTTTTGTTTCTTGCTTGCAATTTTTAAACTCCAAGTAAATTTTATTTCCGGGAGGTGGATCTTGTTATGGCGGTGAATGGATTGGTTATTAAGATCTGTGAGATCTTTAGATTTATTGGGTATTCTTCCTTGTCTACCTATTTGAAAATCATAGGAAAAAAAAATAGAGGATTTTAAGAAGAGAACCTCACGATCGTTGATGATCAATATGAGGATAGTATTCAAGCTGTCATTTTTTATTCCATACCACTTCCTTATATACAACTACAAATGCACGTAACTTGATAAACAGAAATCTGCAAAATGAGATCCTACCACCTACCCTATCATTATCTCATGTTGGATAATGACTCAACAACTTTTATTTGGATGATAAGCAATCTGATAAAATAAATGTAGTCTTAACAATTGATAACTATCGCAGGATTCTAGCTGTCATGGAACATTAAAAACCTAGAGCCCTGAGAAATCACACTTTCTCATGCTCTGCATTTGTTGGGTCACGTTGGTGGCCCATGACATTACTGGCCCCTTGAGACTTTAGTTCGGCACTTCGGCCTCAAACATGGATGAGGGTATAACAACACGTTTATATCCTCCCTTTCCTCTAATGGTATTGCTTCTTGAATCCCTTCTGACCAAAATAGTTTCTTGCATTAATGCCTAGGCGTTTAAAGCTCTTCATAATTGTGACACAACCTGTTTATTCTTCCTTCTATATTTTCCAGTCCACTGTCTACCCAATTTTTTCACCCATGGTGGCTTAGGAGGATCAGCTGGCAATCTTCCCAGAGTGTCTTGCAATACAACCACCCCCAACCCCCCCAACCCAAAAAAAAAAAAATCTCCTTTCATAAAGATTGCAGGGCTGATGGCATCAGTCAAGTACTCTGGGTTTTAAGTTCCATTTCGATGGCTTTATCTTCTTGCAAGTCACCGTGAAAATGTTAACCTCTTTTTCACTTGTTAAGTGCTTGATTGTGCCGCCGATTGCTCAAACTGCGCTGGTAATCTTCCATGGTGCATGCTTGTTGCATTTGGAAATTTCTCCCTATCTATAGGGGGTCTAAAATGGAGGTTATGTTGCCTAAATCTTTCCATTGTGATCTGGGTAAATGCACAACCCTGCAACGCCTTCCAAGTGAAAGGAAGCCAATTAACCTTTTCTGCTTCCGGTGTTTGTTGATGCTAAAAATATTCTTTGCATTAGTATAGCCACTTTAATGGATAAGACTGCCCGTAGTCTAACTTGAGTGTTCAAGGACATATGAGTGGCCCTCACCTTCGTCTCATCCCTTGACATCCTGGCATCTGAAGTTTTGAGATCCTCTGTTGGTGCTTCCCCCATTTTGTCCAACTGTTGCTTCACTAGTTGATACATTTAGTTGCTTTGTACCTTCACATTTTTTTTTTGGTATGTGTTTATGAGAATTAGGTATGTGAAGCTAGAATCATGCGTCATCAATTTACAGGAAATTGAAGCCATTAATTGGTCTGGTCATGTGAAAGAATACGATGAAATTCCAGGGTTTATGATACATTTTTAAGTCTAGCGGCTCATGTTGATTAATTTAAACTAATTCATTATATCTTCTAAAATTTAGGGGTAAATACCCTTTCGGTGATTACATCTCTTATTCCAACCAAACCTTTACAATGAAAGAAGTAAAGCATCTGTGGAGAAAGAATCGCTGTCTGGCAAAGTATGGGAGACATCTTACAATGAGGATTGATGATTTTCAGAAACCGGCGTTGACAAATGTTCTCTGCAGTAATTGGAGGAAATGGCAAGAGCCAATCATATGGTACTGTAAAATATGCAGTAATTATCGGTAAATTGGCACATAATTATTAAATAATGTTCCATTAGGTTTCAAAATGCTACAGATGCTGTGGCTGCACAGTTTTTCTTAAAGAATGTACATCCTGAAATGAGGGAAGCAGCTTCTTATCTATTTGGGAAACCTGAAGATCTTCAACACAGGGCTAATGTGTTTGGAGAATTAATGAGGGTTTTAATCTTTCCTTCAAAAAACATTGAGCAGGCAGTAAATTGGGCTCTTAATGGCAGTCAGGACCCTGATATTGTACTGCACATGCGGATGATGATGAATAGGTAATGCAGCACAATAACTAAGGATGGAAATGATATTGTAAAATTAGCAAGTTGTCCACTTCTTCTTTCATGGTACATGGATCAAATAACTAACTTTTTCTATATTTATTAGTTAGAAAAAAAATTGAAGGATTTGTTTACGCTCACAAAGATGTATATGATTGGGTTTTCTTTATTCATGGAATAGAATTATGTTGCATGAGATTTCACATAACTTTTACCTATGCATTATCTTATGGCCTTTGGTAGAGACATGCTGGATTTTTTCCCTACTTTTTGCAGGTCAGTGAGAGCAATACAAGCAGCCTTGGACTGTGTGAAAAAAACTGTTCAGGATACTTCAATGATATCGAGACCTAAGTTGGTTTTGGTTACAGATACCCCTTCTCTGGTGAAAGACATTGTACCAATTTTAGAGGAATTTACAGAAGTAAGTATCCCTTCCTTTATTGCTATGACAAGCATATTCTTCTCAAATGCATGCTAATTTATTGCAATATTACAGTGAAGTAAAATCGCAATGAGGCCTGAATGTCGGTGTTCTTTCTTGCGATGAGACATTTTTTAGAAGGATATATGCTTCTCATGTTAGTGTGCATACTTTGGTTTCTAATCATCTTTAGGACATACTTGCACTTATGTCATGCTAATAATTATACACATTCCTGAACCTTGTTGAACTTTCCCTTTCAGGTTGTTCATTTCGATTACAAAAATTTCGAGTTAAATATTTCTGCCATCAATAACAAGTCAAACAGCTCAAATTTTAGAGTAAAGGACTGGGGCCCAGCACCCAGATGGGTAGCCTTTGTTGATTTTTTTCTGGCATCACGTGCTAAACATGCTGTAATTTCGGGAGCTCATCGACGGGTTGGGACAACCTATATTCAATTGATTGCAGCACTTGCAGCTGCTTGTAGACTAGGTAATTGCCTTTCATTTCGAATTCTGTCATTCAGATATATATTCTCATAATTAGTTTCTTCCTCTGCACCTGCCTGCAGATGAAAATAGTTCTAGCCATTCTGTCCTTAGATTCTTTAGCAGCTTCCAAGGTACTTTGCTTTCAGAGGGTTTGAAGAACCAGGTTGGATGGGGACATGTATGGAACAGATTTGCTGGTCCACTAAGCTGTCGCAGCCGCTCCAATCAATGCGCTTTAACACCTGTTCTTGCCCCTGCTTGGTGGGATGGACTTTGGCAGTCCCCTATTCCACGTGACATACGAAGGATGGAAGCATATGGCATCAAGCTCTCAGGGTTTGGAACATCTAATGACGACTACCTAAACCACTTTTGTCGCAGGAGGAAGACCCCGGTGGTTTCTGTCCCTCTTATTTGAGTTTGAGAGTACTTGGATTGTGTGTTGTACATTTGCCTATTCACTATTATGCTTCTCTACGACTCCGTCGCCCCTTGGCCATGCTGAATCCAAAACCAACACCACTCAGTTGCTTCTCAAAGGATCGTGTTTCTCCGCCGTGTAAGTCCCATTCTTCTCCAAGTCATGCACGGAACACGACTCGGTGCACCGAGGTATATCTTAATTAATTATGGGTTCGTGTGTACTTAGTTCTGTAATTATTTTTCAACAGTTATCGACTTTGTTCTATCATTATTTTCTATAGTCGGCCAGCTTGACATATAAATACGTTAGTTTTTTTTCTATAAATTTCTATTTTTGTCTGACTTGTTAAACTCATCAAGAAAAAAACTAAAATTGATAATCGCATAATACTACTGTGGTAAAATTAATGTTCTTACTCTTGAAAAAAAATGTTTTCGTATGTATTATGAAAATCTTCCATAATTTACCATTGCATGTATGATGATTGATTTTCCATTAAAAAAAAAACGACAAATGAAACGACCTTTAAAATGGTCCACACATTTTTTTTATACTTCAACGTGTGTATTTCTTTGCTTATTATGTAAGTTGGAGAAATAATGATGCTGAATGCAAGAGTAGCAAACTGTGATAAAACAAGTACTCATCTCAGTTCAGAAATCCTAAACGACATGCAATCATCGTATGCATATGATGCTCCAGAATTTTTGGATGAATATATAAATAGATAATTTAGACCACTTTAAACAATAACGTATGCATTTGATGCACCATATAAAGGTCAATGCAGAGGACAAACCTCCCAGTATTTATTCACTTCTTTCAAAAGAAGCAGCAATGATTCAGAGTGCGTGTTTGATTACTGAAGTAAAAAAAAAAAAAAAACATTTTTTTTAAAAAAAGAATATTGTTTTTCTTAAAAACTTAAGTGTTTGTTTACAGCAGCAGTTTTTATGAAAGCTCTTATTTAAGTACAAATAACTGATTTTTTAAAAATCTGAAATTTTGGCTGTGGCTTCTGTTTTTGTTTTAAAAAAAAATCATTTTTTTAACATTTATCCAAACGTTAAAACCGCTTGTGTTTTTTTTTTAGCAAAAACATTTTAGAAAACTGAACTTATTTAAGTGTTTTTTTTAAGCCAATGACTTTTGTATCCAAACTATGAATAAAGTATAAAATCGCATTTGAAAAAGAGCGGTGGCGTAAAATCGTATAATGATTCCAAATTTATTGGCTTATAATGCAGATTTGGAATAGATTATCCATGCTTCATACATGGACGTTAAAATCACAATATGCTATTCATTAATGAGGATCCTAAATTATCGGGGATAATGGCAGATTGCAGGAGAATAAACTAATGGTAATTAACAGTGAATGAAAAACTGAAGTATTCCTCGTTTATCATTACAAGTTCATGAATCTAGAATAGAAATTCTTATTTATCATTACAAGTTCATTTATGCAGAAAGATACAAACAAATTTATTGCAATTATAATCGTACAAGTAGAGTTAATTGAAAAAAATAAAGTAGAGTCAATTGATGGTAAAACATTATCCAAATAAAAGTACAATCTTGTCATGCCCTGTGTTGGACACTGAATGCAACACTTCCTTTTTCTAATGTCAACTGGGTCTATCTTTCTTGTTCAACAAATGTATCAAGCAAAGTTTTGACACTTAACTGAAAATACATCGGTAGTAAACATTTCTATGATCAGTGCTCCCACACAAATTACTGTAATTTAACTATCGGATACCATTGCCAAGGATGCATTCGTCTAGTGGTAAGGATCGAATCGATACCATCTATCCACATAAGAATACTATGCTTGGTATAAATCTTAAACATGACTGTCCACCATTTGGAAATAGTGAACTTTTTCTTCAGAGACCAATGAACATTTCTTAAATAGTTCTTACTCCAATGAGCCAAATCAGCCTATCTAATTTTTAAACCTAAAGAGCTATTCTTAGGCTCTGTTTGGCAGAGATTTTAGAAAGCACTTCTTAGTTTTTCGTACACAAAATTTTGAAATTTTGTGAAGAACTTTTTCCAATCGAATGATGCCATTGGTTCAAAAATTCCATAGACAAGAGGATATGCAGAGGTATTTAAGATACATTCATCCATAGATTAAACATGCCAACAATTTCACAACACTTAAGCATGAAGCAGTATTTTCACTTTGTTCTGCCAAAATCCTCATTTTACCTGAAGAACAAACAAGCTCAAATATATATGTACTGCAGAGGACTAAGAATATCCAGTTTCAATTCAAAATTTAAGAAACTCTCTGACTCTGAATTTGAAAATTTGAATAATAAGTTATAAGTTTATACAAAGTTGAAGCATGATTAGCTTTTCCCACAAATTCATCGTTTCTTCCGTTAATCATATCCTACCTCAGGGGCCGCCATGTTGTGCCGTCTAAAATCCATTTCCACTGGCTTCTGCAATCTCTACCCCAGCAACAAGCAGTTTCTTCCTCAGCTTCTCCCATGTCAACGTAGCCAAGTCGGTGATGTCACAACAAACAGGATGAATTCTTATAAACCTTAGAAGTATGAGTAGAGATTGTATGATGATGATTCCTATTGATGTAGTTCTATAAGGATATAACCCCAAAATCTATTGGAGACACCATTTCAAAAAATAAAAAGTAGATAGATCATAATTGATGGTGGCAAAATGAGTCTCAACGACAGGTTAACTAGACAGCCAAGAATGTACCATCTCAATAATATACCTCTGAATCAAAGCTTTCCAGTGCAGAATAAATTTATATGAATTACACTCAATAAATTCTAGCTTCTCCTATTCAAGTGACACCAGTACTAATCCTCTGAAAATAATGAATAGCAGCGATGACGCAGGGTCCCTATCAGAAAAACAAGATGAAACACTCAACCACTTGATGTCCAAATATCATTAAGCAACAGGTATGAGGACCAATGCACAACACTAGAAGATCATAGACAAATAACAAACCATATAATTCACTACGAGTTTCAAAACTCGACCAACAAATAAAAGAAATTAATCCACTACAAAGCTACTATAAATGTATCATCAGAGATCAATATAAAGTGTATGTTTTAGGAATCCATTGTATCTTTAAATAACCACATGCTCTGTCATAAATTATTCCAGAGAATGAGTAGCGATTTATAAAGAAAGCAAAATTAAACACTCAGCCATGCTAAAGCCTTCACGGAGTGCCAACTTCGGCTGGCGTTTTTGCCACAATTGACAAAGCATGTAATCCACCCTGTAACTCTTCTTGCAACAAGTTGTAAATCAATCTGTGTCTCTTAACCAAACTTTTCCCTTCAAATTCTTCAGAAACCACTTTTACATTGAAATGTGTCTCAGCATCACTTCCTCGAAACCCTGAATGCCCGGCATGCTGATAAGATATATCCTCAACTTCCAATTCTAAGGGCCGAAGCTCTTTCTCCAGCATCTCTTTAATCCGCATCCCTCTACTGCCCAACAAACTTCCATAGTCTGAGTCCTTGTTAATACCAGTAAAAGTTTCACTAGATTCCGATCCATCATCTCTGGCACCATCACTTGATTCCAAGTTTGAATTTTCAACCGGTCCTTTTCCAAATTCTTCACCGCTTGAATTTCCAGCCTTTTCAGCTTCATTTCCAGCATTTTCAGCTTCAAAATACAGCTGCAAAGCCTTCTTTTGCATCAGTTTCAACATATTCAAGAACCCATTATTCCGAGAAGGAGTTAAACTCTGCTGCAACCCCAAAAGCACCACAAAATCAGGTGACACCCTCACAATTTCATCCACGGGCCTGCCCGATAGACCTTGAACTAGCAGGGCAGCGAGCCCTTTAGTGAGTTCTGAATCAGAATCGGCCTCAAAGATAACATTTTTATCACTATCAAGGTATGCTCTGACCCACACCTGAGAAACACAACCTTGCACTTTGTTATCACTTGTTTTATACTGAGATTCCAAAGGGTTCAAGTTTCTTCCATAGAATAACAACTGTGCATACTTGGCCTTGGGTTCTTGAACTCCCCGGAAAAGATTGACAATTTCCTGTAGCTTAGGTGGCAGCTCTTCCACGGGTTGAAGAGAAACCGAAGGCGAAGGAGATGATGACTTGGGTATTTTGGTAGGTATTGGTTGTATAGTGATGGGATTAAAGAAGAACAAATTATGGGGTGGTGACGATAACAAAGATGAGGCTTTTATTGTATTAGAAATTTGGGTGTTTGAGCGGTGGAAGAGGGGGGAGTATGGGATTCTGCTGAAAATTGACATTTCAGATTTCTGATACTTTGAATGC
Organism: Henckelia pumila; assembly: GCF_033568475.1. Lineage (NCBI taxonomy): Eukaryota > Viridiplantae > Streptophyta > Magnoliopsida > Lamiales > Gesneriaceae > Henckelia > Henckelia pumila. The sequence continues at coordinate 202,042,721 of NC_133123.1, read as the reverse complement.
GCAGGTAATTTTCTTGGACTGTGATTTGCAATGAGGGTTTGAAGAAGGCCAGTTTTAATTTGCAAGTGAAGGGGTATTTTCATCCGTTGTTGCCAAATAGCGACTTTGAAACCGCCATCGTTCTTGCTTGTTTCTCTCGGTTCTCTCCCCTGTTGCGGATGCTATGTCGATTCAAGTGAAGGGGTTTTTTTCGGAAAAATCGGGAAAATATGTCTGTTATTGATGATTTCAAGAGGGCATTTATTCCAAACAGATATGAAAGAAAAATATATCTTGGTGTACAAAACATAAAATCTTTCTATTAATTTTTAATTAAATTTCATTTGATATGTTTTGTCTTTATAAACCTCTTTATTATCCTTATTTAATTATTATCTTCTATTTAAGTTCATAATTGATATCTATGATTTGTTTCCATATTCAAGGACTCTATTAAGAATAAACAAAATCATCTACTTTTTAAAAAAAGATTGAAGAGTGAATGAATAGAGAGAACAACATGATTTGATATAGAACTATTCTGAAGACCAAGCCTTCAAAGATCCATAGCTCCGGTTGAAGAATTCTAGCCGTTGTTCGGTGTTGCTGGTGGTGTTTTGCACAACATCGGAATACAACACCATGAACACTGCTTAACAAAGTCCCTTCGAGCTTCTTGCTTGCGGCCTTGGTTCTCCTACTCCACTATTTGGTTTTTTATACTTGTTTTATAGTTGTTACGATGTGATTTTCATATCTCAATTGTTAGATATATTTGATTTTTCTTTTACACTTCCTAATTTTCGTTTTCAATCTAAGATTGAGTTTAGAGTGTTGTTTGGATTTTTCTACTTGTTGAGAATCTGAATTTTATAAGAATTACTTGGATTGACTTTTGTAATGGGATATTACTTTATTCTAGTAATTGTTTTTTGCCTTGAAGCATCGCACAAATGCAAACACTTGTGCACAGTTATTTGTGTGTTAAATGTTTTTTTAATTTATTTTACTTTAATGATTATTTTTGCTGCTTAATTATTTGTCCTTAATTGTTTTTATTCAAACATATTAAGTTTTCGTTGATCTTTTTCTGATGTTACCAACATCATAGGACAACATCAGTGCATTAAATTTTTTAATATGTCTATTATCAAGTTGTCGATACCGTTTATTTGGTATCAGAGACTTCTCTTGACGATACTAAGAGTCGATTCTAGTTTTCTTATTGACAGAAACATTATGGATACATCGCTAGCTTATTCATATTTGAAAGCGCCTATCTGAGATGGAACAAATTACCCTCTATGGAAGTTAAAATTTTGAATTTACATTAAGTCCATCGAAGAAAGAGCCTGGCAGATTATACTCAATGACTGGACACCTCCAAAAATCATAGATGATGATGGTGATGGTGATGGTGATGGTAAAGACTAGCCAGAAACCACTTGTACTGTTAAGGAAGTTCAAATATCGAATTTCAATGCTAAAGATCTAATGCTATTTTTTCAACTGTGGATGTGAGGATGTTCAGACTTATCTCAACCAATGTGTCTGCCAAGGAACCCTGGGAAGCTCTACAAGAACATTGTGAAGGTTTTGAGAGTGTCAAATGCTCTAAGATGAGGTTACTGACCAATAATTTTGAGAGTATGAGAATGGAAGAATCTGAATCCATCTCATCTTATGACCAGCGTATTCGTTATCTTTCTAATGAAGCCTTATGTTTGGGGGGTCCAATATCAACTGAAAGGCTTGTCAGCAAAGTTCTCCGATCACTGCATGGGCGATTTAATGGGAAATTTTGTGCCTTGGAGGAAGCCAGAGACACCACTAAACTTGGATTAGCTGAATTTATAAGTGCTCTACAAGTGTGCGAGATGAACTTAGAGTCACAGAAGAAATATAAAGGGAAAATCATTTCTTTCCAAGTGTCGAATGACTCCTATAAGGATCTACTCCAAATTACACAAGAAGTCAATGAATCAGATCTTTGTAAAGAGTCTATATCTCTGATCACGAAGAAATTTGGTAATTACTTGAAAAATATCAGAGATACAAAAGAAGGTGAACATAAATCCAAGCGGATGTCACTACCTATGTAACACCCGGTATTTTTAATATGTAAATCCGCATGCATAATTAGAGAATTTAATTATTTAAAATTTTAGATTTATGTAAATTATTTGTGCATGATTTAATTTATTTTTAAGCATTTAACCCATAATTAGTGATTTTATGATTTTTAGTATTTAAATTATTTTATCGCGTAGACGGGACCGTGGACGGACGAGATGACAACTTTCTATCCAATTTATTTCATGAGCCTTTTAAGAGCCCAAAAATATTATTTTGAGTTTTATTTCCTCAAAATTTTTAGTATTTAATTTTATATAATTTTAGAAGTCCGTTTTTATTCAAAATAAGCCAAAATAATGACTTTTTATTATCTTTAAAATTCCCTTAATTTTATATTTCGGGATTTTATTAAAGTTATCAGATTTTAAATATTATTTAGAGTTTTTTTTAGTTATATATATTATATATTTAATATCCTTAATAATATTTGTAATTATCCTAAAATCTATTTTAATTAAAAACTTAAACCTAGACTAATCTAACCTACCCAACCCCACACACACACGCCTCCACTCACTCAGCCGACACCTCCCTTGTTCTTCATCATCTTCTTCGGCTAGCACCAGCAAGGAAATCCATAGCCTAGTTTTGAAGCTTCAAAGTTTGTCGTCGTCGTCGTCCCGGATTCGCCACCGCCTATTCCTTCCATTGTTTTTATCGGTGAAAGGCATGTTTCCTTTCGATTTTTATGTCATATAAGTTGTTATAGTGTGTGTAATGTTATGCATTGAAAATTTGTAAGTTTTTTTTTTTTTCAGAAAATGGTTTGAGTTTCGATGAAGGCGCACGGTTTTGTTGGATTCTTGGTTCATACTCACGTTTTCTTAGCCATGGTTGCATCTAACTGCTGGTCAGAAGTTCAGATGGTTGTGAGGGTAGCCTGGACTCGAATGGCTCGAGTGGTTCGAGCCAAACGAGCCCAGGAAAACCAGAAGGTTCGATCGGCCTCCTGTAGCGCGCAGTTTAGGGTTCGCGGAGAGGGCTCGAGTTTGGCTAGGGACTGGGCTGCATGGCTCAGGTTCAGGGGTCAGGTTAGGACCGCCCAGATGTGGGCTACGTCTGGGCGGCGGCGCTTCGGCCAGGGGCGGCCGGAGCAGGCCGGCAGCAGCCATGGAATGGCTGCTGCCCGCGGTCGAGAAGCATGGGGAAGGGGGCGACGGGTTTAGGTGTTAGGGTTGGTTCCGGGTCGGGTCTATGGCCTGTGTCGGGTCAGTAGTGTGGTGGGTCGGGTTAAGTTGGTCCGGGTCCGGGTTAGGTGGGCCGGACTCGAGTCTTTTTAATATTAAAGTATTTTATGATTTAATTGGTTTTGGGCCAATTAATTTGAAATAAAATGATTTGGGTTCCATTTAATTAATTGGGTTGAATTTAATTATTTTTGGGCTTATTTAATTTAACTAAGTGAGTCCACTAATTTTCATGGGCTTTAGAGCCCATGGAAGTTATTGGGCCAGTATTTGGGCGTTTGGGCCCATTGGGCCAGAATAGGTTGTTATTGGGCCAGGAATGTCTTAATGGGCTTTAATTAATTAATTGGGCTTAGAATAATCATTATTGGGCTTAAGTATGTTAATGGGCCAGTCTCAGTGTTAGTGGGCCAGATTTTAAGAAAATGGGCTTGAGTGTTAGGGCCAGCAGTTCAGCACAAATCATGAGAAATTGCATGTGTCCTAAATATATATTTAATTATTTTATGCATGAATGTTATTTTAATATTTATATGTTAGTATAAAAATTAAATTAAATATATATGAAGGACACATATTTTATTTAAGTACATGCATTCATGAAATAATTTTTATGCATGATTTAATGTTTAAGGTTCAGCAAAAGAAAAATAATTTTTATGTTGGAAGTTGAAGTAGTGTGACAATTTGAGGGGGATTCGTCCCCATATGTGAACTATTGAAGGGCAGTTTACTGCCAATTTAAGAGGTGATTCATCACCGCCACGTACGTTGGTTTCCACGCTGATCAGTATTTAATGTATGATTTAAGGTTACACTATGGATACAACCATGCGATATTAGAAAATAATTTTCTCAACAATGTTTATGTATTATGTATGATTATGATATTTAAGTTAATTTAAGTTATGTTATGTCATGATATTTTTTTAAGCATGCTCATTCATGTATATGTTATGTATTAGTATTAAAGTGATTTAAATTATTTTAAACCTTTGTTATGTTAGCATGTTGGGCCTCTAGGCTCACTACACTGGTATAGTGCAGGTGAGTACGTAGAGGAGGATGTGGTACCCACCGGCGGCGAGGACATATGAGCGGACATGCAGTGACCCCGTGACCGTGATAGTGGACTGAGTCATTACGCATGTTTTTGAATATTTTAGCATGATATACATTTTTAATTATTTTCAGTGGTTGAGAATTGGGATATTTTATCTAAATATTTTCAGTGCATGCAGATTTTAATTATTTTACTTATGACAGTATTTTATTAAATGTTTGACTCAGATATTTAAATTTATTTAAGGTGGCATTTTATTTAATTTATTTATTTATTTTTAAATCTATTTATTCTGTGCATATATGTATGGGCATGTATGTACATATTTTTATTTAGTAAGTAAATAAAAAAAAATTTCCACATATTTATTTATTATTTAGAGAGTTAGGGTCGTTTCAGTTGGTATCAAAGCACGGTCCTTGGAGGGGTCATTACTGCTATGCGAGCTCAAAAATCCACGCTACCGATCTGTAAGTTTTAAGTGTTTATAGCATGATTTACTTTTAAGAATTTAAGTTAGCATTAATTTTAAAACACTTAGTTATGCATGATGATTTACGTAAAGAAATATGTGGTGGAGCAGAATGCCTCCCAGACCGATGAACAGACGTGGAGAATCTCCACCTCCACCTCCACCTCCGCAGAACCCTCTTGCAGCATTGGAGCAGGCCAATGAGAATATGATGGCAGGGATTACTGCTCTGTTAGAGCAGCAGGCTACACGTCCTAGACTGTCCCATGAGGAGGACGTAGCAGAACGGTTCCAGAAGAAAGGACCCAAGGAGTTTTCTGGTACCACCGATCCTTTGGTGGCTGAGGGGTGGATTCGCTCTTTGGAGTCCATCTTTGCTTATATGGGGATCACAGATGCCGACAGGATGAACTGTGCGACGTATATGTTGAGGGGAGACACAGCTCTTTGGTGGGAGGGTACTGCTAGGGGAGTACACCTTCCTACACTGTCTTGGGCGGAGTTTAGGCGTATCTTCTACGCCAAGTATTTCACGGAGGATGTGAGGAGTCGCATGATCCGGGAGTTTATGAGTCTCCGTCAGGGGGACAAGTCAGTGGTTGAGTATGTGAGACAGTTCGAGAGGGGCTGTCGCTTTGTGCCTCTGATTTCAGACAGTCCACCGGAGAAGTTGAGGCAGTTTGTGGAGGGACTGAAGGCGGATATCAAGCATGACATTCGCATGGCAGACGTCCTTACTTATGAGACTGCAGTCAGTAGAGCCTTGCGTTCCGAGGAGGGCAGGAGAGAGATCCAGAGGGAGCAGCAGGGTAAGAGGCAGTTTCAGTTTGGGTATCAGCGACCACCTTCACAGCTTCCTGCGAAGAAGCAGTTTACTGGGCCGGCTAAGGGCCCGAATCCGCAGCAAAGGCCACAGCAGCCGAGGGGCGGGGCCCCTAATGCTGTAGGTTTTCCTACTTGCCCAAAGTGTCAGAAGATGCATTCGGGACTTTGTCTGTTGGGAGCAGGAGTTTGTTTTCACTGTAGGGAACTAGGGCACCAGATAGCTAATTGCCCGAGGAAGAAGAACACTGCTGGTAGAGTGTTCATCATGCAGGCAGAGGAGGCAGACCCAGACACCTCCTTGATCACTGGTATATCTTACCTCTAGTATTTTATAATTTTTCCTTTGGTTAAGAATTTCGTGTTTCTTGTGGAATTGTTGTTATTTGGGTTACCTATCTGCATGTTAGAATAAGAAGCATGTTTTACTTGTGATTAAAATTAAGGGTTATTAGTGACTCGTTGGGGGAAAGTTTAGTAGTGGTATGAAATTGTTGGGATTCTTCTGCGTGCAGGGAGAATTCTAGTTGGAGGCAACTCCACGTTTGCGTTGCTAGATTCAGGGGCTACACATTCGTTTATCTCCCTGGATTTTATCAGACGGATAGGCATCACACCTGAGATTGTTGACAGTGGGTATGATGTCTCTATGCTGTCAGGGCAGATTATTACTACCTCTAGTGTCATTCGAGAACTGGAGTTGGAGCTTCAGGGACACTCCATTCGAGCAGATGTGGTGGTTTTGCCGTTGAGTGGTTTTGATTTGATTTTGGGTATGGACTGGTTGACAGTCAATGGAGCTTCGATTGACTTTCGTCGGAGATCAGTGTCAGTGAAACCATCAGAAGGCGACCCGTTTACCTTCCATGCATCTCAGAGCAGTGATATTCCTCAGGTGATATCTCTTATTCAGGCGAGGAAGTTGTTGAGACGGGGTTGCCAGGGTTTTCTAGCAAGTATTGTCACGGCCTCAGAACCATCTAGCAGATCATTATCAGAGATAGAGGTGGTTCGTGACTTTCCGGATGTCTTTCCGGAGGATGTTGCAGGAATTCCACCAGTGAGAGATGTGGAGTTTAGCATCGATTTAGTGCCAGACACCGCCATGCCTATCTCTAAGACACCGTACAGACTTGCTCCTACCGAGATGAAAGAGTTGAAGGAGCAGATTCAGGAGTTATTAGAGAAAGGCTTTGTTCGTCCTAGCTTTTCTCCATGGGGAGCTCCAGTGTTATTTGTGAAGAAGAAGGATGGCAGTATGAGATTGTGCATCGATTATCGAGAGCTCAACAGGGTCACAGTGAAGAATAAGTACCCACTGCCGAGGATAGAGGATTTATTTGATCAGTTGCAGGGAGCTTCAGTGTTCTCCAAGATCGACCTGCGATCTGGTTATCATCAGCTGCGAGTTAGAGATGCAGATGTGTCCAAGACTGCTTTCCGGACACGTTATGGGCATTACGAGTTCTTAGTGATGCCATTTGGGATGACCAATGCTCCAGCGATTTTCATGGATCTCATGAACCGAGTATTTCAGCCGTATCTTGATCAGTTCATCATAGTCTTCATTGATGATATCTTGATCTACTCTAGGAGCATTGAGGAGCATAGACAGCATCTGCAGACAGCCTTGCAGACTTTGAGGGAGCATTGTTTGTATGCCAAGTTCAGCAAGTGCGAGTTTTGGCTCGAGCAGGTGGCATTTCTTGGCCACGTTATTTTGAGAGATGTGATTGCAGTGGATCAGTCGAAGGTTGAGGCAGTGCAGAAATGGGGTATTCCGAGGAATGCTTCGGAGATTCGCAGTTTTTTGGGTTTGGCAGGATATTATAGGAAGTTCATCAAGGGTTTTTCCTCTATTGCAGTACCCTTGACTTCCTTAACCAAGAAGAACGCGAAGTTTATTTGGAGTTCAGACTGTCAGAGGAGCTTCGATCAGCTGAAGGAAGCACTCACTACTGCACCAGTTTTAGCGATAACAGTACCACACGAGGAGTTAGTGTTGTACACCGACGCGTCTAAGCTAGGTTTAGGCGCAGTACTTATGCAGTGTGGTAAGGTTATTGCTTATGCGTCGAGGCAGTTGAAGATTCATGAGCAGAACTACCCGACACATGACTTGGAGTTAGCAGCAGTGGTCTTCGCTTTGAAAATCTGGAGGCACTATCTGTATGGCGAGAAGTGCAAGATTTTCATTGATCATAAGAGCCTCAAGTACTTCTTCACTCAGAAGGAGTTGAACATGAGGCAACGGAGATGGTTGGAGTTGGTGAATGATTACGACTGTGACATTAGCTACCATCCGGGTAAAGCTAATGTAGTGGCCGATGCTTTGAGTCGGAAGTCGTCAGTGGTATCGTGTTTTTCAGTGCAGCTACCACTGCAGAGTGAGATTCAGAGGTTTGATTTGGAGTTTTACTCGAGTGGTCATGCACCGAGCTTGTCAGTGTTGACGGTGCAGCCAGTTCTGCGAGATCGGATCAGGGATGGACAGTCTACTGATGAGGAGTTGCAGCGATGGAGACAGAGAGATGAGGCCAAGGGTAATCTTCTGTATACAGTTGTGGATGGCATTGTTCAGTACCGTGGTAGGATGTGGGTACTGAACGTCGATCAGTTGAGAGCTGAGATCTTAGCAGAGGCTCACACATCTCCGTACTCCATTCACCCCGGAAGTACGAAGATGTATCGAGATTTGCAGCTATTGTATTGGTGGCCCGGGATGAAGAGAGACATCGGGAGAGTTGTGTCAGAGTGCTTGACTTGTCAGCAGGTCAAGGCTGAGCATCAGCGTCCAGCAGGACTTCTTAGACCTCTTCCTATTCCGGAATGGAAATGGGAGAATATTACGATGGACTTTGTAGTTGGCTTACCGAGAAGTGCCAGAGGTTGCACAGCGATTTGGGTGATTGTGGATAGACTCACCAAGTCAGCTCATTTCTTGCCGGTGAGAACTACTTACTCATTGACACAGTATGCAGAGCTTTACATCAAGGAGATTGTTAGACTGCATGACATACCAGTGTCGATTGTGTCAGACAGAGATCCGAGGTTCACATCCGCGTTTTGGAAGAGTCTGCACACAGCATTGGGGACTAACTTTTGTTCAGCACAGCATTCCATCCCCAGAAAGATGGTCAGTCTGAGAGAGTGATCCAGGTTCTCGAGGATCTACTGAGAGCTTGTGTCATTGATTTTCAGGGCTCTTGGGAGACTAGACTGCCATTAGTGGAGTTTACCTATAACAACAGTTTTCAGTCATCTATAGGAATGGCTCCTTATGCAGCATTGTATGGGAGGAGATGCAGATCTCCTGTGCATTGGGATGAGGTTGGCGAGACGATTTTACTTGGTCCTGAGATTGTGCAGCAGACAGTTGACATTGTGACTCAGATTCGGGATCGAATGAGGACTGCTCAGAGTCGTCAGAAGAGTTATGCAGATACTCGATGACGAGATTTGGAGTTCGCAGTAGGTGATCACGTGTTCCTGAGAGTGTCACCTATGAAGGGAGTGGAACGATTTGGCCGGAGAGGGAAGCTTAATCCGAGGTATATTGGGCCATTCGAGATATTGGAGAGAGTTGGCACGTTGGCCTACCGTTTAGCTCTACCGCCAGGGCTTGCAGCACTGCACAACGTTTTCCATGTATCCATGCTTCGGAGATATGTCTCTAACCCATCGCATGTGTTGGATTTCGAGCCTTTGCAGTTGCCACCTGATCTGGTTTATGAGGAGAGGCCAGCGCAGATCTTGGCTAGGGAGGAGCGGAGGCTTAAGACGCGAGTCATACCGATGGTCAGAGTCCAGTGGCTGAATCACTCAGAGGAGGAAGCTACTTGGGAGACCGAGGCAGAGATGAGGACTCGTTTCCCGGAGTTGTTCAGGTAAGTACTTTAATTTCGAGGACGAAATTCAATTTAAGGGGGGGAGAATTGTAACACCCGGTATTTTTAATACGTAAATCCGCATGCATAATTAGGGAATTTAATTATTTAAAATTTTAGATTTATGGGTTAAATATTTATGTGAATTATTTGTGCATGATTTAATTTATTTTTAAGCATTTAACCCATAATTAGTGATTTTATGATTTTTAGTATTTAAATTATTTTATCGCGTAGACGGGACCGTGGACGGACGAGATGACAACTTTCTATCCAATTTATTTCATGAGCCTTTTAAGAGCCCAAAAATATTATTTTGAGTTTTATTTCCTCAAAATTTTTAGTATTTAATTTTATATAATTTTAGGAGTCCGTTTTTATTCAAAATAAGCCAAAATAATAACTTTTTATTATCTTTAAAATTCCCTTAATTTTATATTTCGGGATTTTATTAAAGTTATCAGATTTTAAATATTATTTAGAGTTTTGTTTTAGTTATATATTATATATTTAATATCCTTAATAATATTTTTAATTATCCTAAAACCTATTTTAATTAAAAACTTAAACCTAGACTAATCTAACCTACCCAACCCCACACACACACGCCTCCAATCACTCAGCCGACACCTCCCTTGTTCTTCATCATCTTTTTCGGCTAGCACCAGCAAGGAAATCCATAGCATAGTTTTGAAGCTTCAAAGTTTGTCGTCGTCGTCGTCCCGGATTCGCCACCGCCTATTCCTTCCATTGTTTTTATCGTTGAAAGGCATGTTTCCTTTCGATTTTTATTCCATATCAGTTGTTATAGTGTGTGTAATGTTATGCATCGAAAATTTGTAAGTTTTTTTTTTTTTTTTCAGAAAATGGTTTGAGTTTCGATGAAGGCGCACGGTTTTGTTGGATTGTTGGTTCATACTCTCATTTTCTTAGCCATGGTTGCATCTAGCTGCTGGTCAGAGGTTCAGAGGGTTATGAGGGTAGCCTGGACTCGAATGGCTCGAGTGGTTTGAGCCAAACGAGCCCAGGAAAACCAGAAGGTTCGATCGGCCTCCTGTAGCGCGCAGTTTAGGGTTTGCGGAGAGGGCTCGAGTTTGGCTAGGGACTGTGCTGCATGGCTCGGGTTCAGGGGTCAGGTTAGGACCGCCCAGACGTGGGCTACGTCTGGGCGGCGGCGCTCCGGCCAGGGACGGCCGGAGCAGGCCGGCAGCAGCCATGGAATGGCTGCTGCCCGCGCCCGAGAAACATGGGGAAGGGGGCAACGGGTTTAGGTATTAGGGTTGGTTCCGGGTCGGGTCTATGGCCTGGGTCGGGTCAGTAGTGTGGTGGGTCGGGTTAAGTTGGTCCGGGTCTGGGTTAGGTGGGCCGAACTCGAGTCTTTTTAATATTAAAGTATTTTATGATTTAATTGGTTTTGGGCCAATTAATTTGAAATAAAATGATTTGGGTTCCATTTAATTAATTGAGTTGAATTTAATTATTTTTGGGCTTATTTAATTTAATTAAGTGAGTCAACAAATTTCATGGGCTTTAGAGCCCATGGAAGTTATTGGGCCAGTCTTTGGGCTTTTGGGCCCATTGGGCCAAAATAGGTTGTTATTGGGTCAGGAATGTATTAATGGGCTTTAATTAATTAATTGGGCTTAGAATAATCATTATTGGGCTTAAGTATGTTAATGGGCCAGTCTCAGTGTTAGTGGGCCAGAATTTAAGAAAATGGGCTTGAGTGTTAGGGCCAGCAGTTCAGCACAAACCATGAGAAATTGCATGTGTCCTAAATATATATTTAATTATTTTATGCATGAATGTTATTTTAATATTTATATGTTAGTATAAAAATTAAATTAAATATATATGAAGGACACACATTTTATTTAAGTACATGCATTCATGAAATAATTTTTATGCATGATTTAATGTTTAAGGTTGAGCAAAAGAAAAATAATTTTTATGTTGGAAGTTGAAGTAGTGTGACAATTTGAGGGGGATTCGTCCCCATATGTGAACTATTAAAGGGCAGTTTACTGCCAATTTAAGAGGTGATTCGTCACCGCCACGTACGTTGGTTTCCACGCTGATCAGTATTTAATGTATGATTTAAGGTTACACTATGGATACAACCAAGCGATGTTAGAAAATAATTTGCTCAACAATGTTTATGTATTATGTATGATTATGATATTTAAGTTAATTTAAGTTATGTTATGTCATGATATTTTTTTTAAGCATGCTCATTCATGTATATATTATGTATTAGTATTAAAGTGATTTAAATTATTTTAAACCTTTGTTATGTTAGCATGTTGGGCCTCTAGGCTCACTACACTGGTATGGTGCAGGTGAGTACGTAGAGGAGGATGTGGTACCCACCGGCGGAGAGGACATATGAGCGGACATGCAGTGACCCCGTGACCGTGATAGTGGACTGAGTCATTACGCATGTTTTTGAATATTTTAGCATGATATACATTTTTAATTATTTTTAGTGGTTGAGAATTGAGATATTTTATCTAAATATTTTCAGTGCATGCAGATTTTAATTATTTTACTTATGACAGTATTTTATTAAATGTTTGACTCAGATATTTAAATTTATTTAAGGTGGCATTTTATTTAATTTATTTATTTATTTTTAAATCTATTTATTCTGTGCATATATGTATGGGCATGTATGTACATATTTTTATTTAGTAAGTAAATAAAAAAAAAAAAAAAATTTCCGCATATTTATTTATTATTTAGAGAGAGGGTCGTTTCAACCTATTCCCTTGAGGACTCAACGGCCAACTCCCTCTCAAGGTCAGAATAAGTCAACCAAGTTGAAGCATGTAGTAGTTCGACTTTTAACTGAGCTAATCTATTGCTTAAACATGATTAAAAGATATTAATTTGAGCTTAAGGAGTTAAACATCGGATTTAGAACAATCAAAAATGGTTTCTAAGGCTACGAAGGAGTATTTGGGACAGTTCGGAAGTTCCGAAGGAGGATCGGAAGCTACGAACGTGTTCGGAAGCTAGCATTGCTGATCGGAAGGTCCGAGTAGTTTTGAAGTTACGAACTTGCGATCGATATTTCTGATTGTATGATAGTTGGATAGGACATGAGCTTTGATTGGGTGATTGTACAAGAGGGAGTTCGGAAGCTACGTACTAGGATCGGTAGTTCCGAACTGCTATCAGTAGCCGAGTTGTCAAATCAGAGACACGTGTTTGGTGGAGATCGTTCGGAGGCACGATCGAAAGCTCCGAAGTGGGATCGAAAGTTCCGATCAAGAGTTTGGTAGTTCCGAACGTGGTCTATAAATAGGAGTGTCGAGACCCTCATTTCTTGCTCATTTCCATTTCTCTCTCTTGGCCCTAGATGTTTCTACTGGGCTTTTAGGCTACTTTAGGAGTCATTTCGGAGGCCAGACGATAGCGAGGGTGTAGGGACCTCGGGTGCTAATCTCATTTTAAGGGAAAATTAATGAATAAACATCATTAAACAAAAATAATCCAAGCCATTTGGCGACGCAACAACATACATTTGGCGACGCAAAAACACATCGCTAAAAGAACCAAAAAAATTTTTTATTATAAGGGGTCATGCGCGGCACGCATGCCCCGCTGCCTTAGGGCACAGGGCTGCACGGGCGCGCCGCTCGGCCGCGCATGCCCTGCGGTTTTGCTTGCCAAAAATCAAGTTTTTGCTGTTCTAACCATATCTGGTCAGTTTACAACATTCTAAACATCTTAAATCAAGTCTATAAGGATCTAAGTACAAGATTTAAGACACAATAAGAAGTTTAGAAGATAAGAATCTCATACATGTTTCTAAGGTGCAATAAAATAAACTCAATTCTAAGTTCTCAAAGCTCAAACTAAACAAACACCTTCTAACATGCATTTGACAGCAATCTATTCTTAGCCCGAAGTCATCACATGCTAATATTTCTCAATCTCGAGCTATCCAAGCCACATCTGACTCGCTCATGCCCCAAACCTGATGCAATACACACATACAAACAAAGCAACAACCGGATAACTCCAGTGAGAATAAATCTCAGTATGAAAGACCTGCATATACACCATGTAAGCATATTGAATCTATATGCTATAAGAATTCTAAATCATCAAAACATGTAACATGTAATCATAGAAATATACTCCATTCTTAAATCCTTAAATCATAGATATTCATCGAAAGCAATATCATATCAAGCATATCAATAAATTCATATCTAGAATAACATATCACAACATGATAGCATTTATAACTGTATATTCTAAACCATAAAAATCTCTAGGTTAATGCATAAATGCAATGTATGTTTCAAGGAATAGACTATCAAATCTGATACCAATAAATCTTTGTTCTTGGGATCCCGTGGAAATAAAATCTTTAACCGACCACCAACTACCCAATTGAGGTGGCGTTAAATATCTCAATTCCCCTGACTTTGGTGCAACTATAGTAAGTCTTCTAGCTCGTGAAGTAAATTTACATTCCGTGCCACTCAACTACAGCCCTCCAAACGTCATATGCACTTTAGGCCAATCAGCCCTCTGTGCTTTTCAAGGTAGGGTTCAAGATGAATGCAACATAATTTTGATACATTAAATCATATAAATACTGATAAAAATCTTGAACACACAATTCAATCATCATTCATAGCAACAATAGCAAATAAATCACATAAGAGCACTTAAACAGATAAGTATGTGATTTTAGGAAAACTCGAAAACCACCACGTTCTCGAGTTGTTCTACTGGCAAGGATAATGTCGAATCATACCTTTCGATCATAACTTTGACATATTCAAACTTGCTAGCATCAAATCTGATGACGTATCTAACTTCTATTCATTTCACGCTTGCTCATTGACGTTGATAGTTGAGCAATTTCTTGATTCAACTTTGCTTGTTCAAACAACTTGAACTCGCCGATTCGACTTCGATAACTTCAATTTCCAACTTAAATGAGGTGTACAATATGCTTAATATCATTATCAAATCTGCTATTCATTGCTACTTTCAATCTATAGCTGATATCGGATTAAAATACAAACCGGCGGCGTAACGGTTCAAAGTCGATAATTCCAAATGGTTAACCATCAATAATACCATCATATAACCATCATATCATCACCAATTTATCACTTCATGCACGTATACAACAGCCCTTAACTTTCAGATTTTACACAATTCTTCAATAATTCGAAAACATGTCCAAACGACGATCTTTTATCGATCCGTCCTAGATATGCTATCGTCGTATATACTAGAACATGTTCAAATTATCAAATCTTAATTCTAACAACATCATAAAATTCAAACATGGTAGAACTTCATAAAACTTACGCCAAAACGTAGCACTCGGAGCTGTGATCGCAAATATACGATCAATCGAAAATTCTATCGGGTGGATCAATAAACATCGAAGCTTGAAAATGAAAGAAATGGTTTCTTCCTTCTTGCTTCCACCCTCTCTGCCACTTTCTGAATTTTTTGGGCTGAGACATCTGATTCCCACGTGTATTGCTAAGTAAAAGTAGATATATATAGACTTATTTGCAGTTTAGTCCCTGAGATTTTGGAAAATTGCAAATTAATCCCCGAACAAGCGATTTAATTCAATTTCAATCATAAATAATGTAAAAATATTATAATTTAATTCTAAACTCTACATATTCTCAAATTAAATATTCTTGAATTAAAATTAAATCATTTCGAACCTTATCGCATTTTAGTCCTTGAACTTCTCCATATTTGCAAATTGGCTGCTCGGATTTCATCCTCAAATTCAATTCTTCTTAATATCAAACTCATAATTTAAATCTCAAATCTCATAAATATTTAATTCAAATATTTTTATCTTTTAATTTAAGAATTTCGGATATTAAAATCTTAAAATCTGAAAATCCTCAAATTGAATATTTTCGACCCGAAATTTAAATCTCTTATTTGTTCTGGACACTCCATTCCATGGGGTAGGACATAAGTTGGACGGATCGGGTGGTAGCTGTAGTAGCCCGTATCCAAAATGGAGTGATTAAGTCGTTAATCACTATTGGATTAAGTAAAAACTAATTAAGGAAATACCGAATGACTGTTAAGAGTTGAAAAATGGATTCAGAGTATTCGAAAATACTCGAAGGGTCAATTTAGATCGGACAATCCGATTAGGGTGAGCAGTTGGGACGCTCCGATAAGGAGATCGAACGATCCAAACTTTAGCGGGAACATGTGTCTTCGTCTCATTGGGTGAATGACATCATGGATGACATAATATCGAGTTCGGACAATCCGAAGACATGATCGGACCATCCGAACAGTAGGTTGGACAGGTGTGCGGTTTTCATGGAACTCGATTGACATGTGTCTGGGACACGTGGAGATCGGACGATCCGAAGTGGGATCGGACTGTCAGAACCCTTGCTTATATAAGGGGGCCGAGAGGCTCATTTCAGAATCGCTCAGAAAACTCTCCTTGGCCCATGTTAGCTCATTTTAAGGGGCTTTTGGGTACTCTTATTTAAGAGTTGGAGTGGGTAGTTATATTTTAGAGTTATCAGATAGTGTCAGGCATAGTAGCGGAGCAGTGTCCGAGTAGCGGAGCGGTGCTCGAGTGAGGAGAAACAACATGATTGTACTCTAGTAGGGAGTAGTCGCCATCAGTAGGCTGACGATGGACGCAGATATGGTCCGAGTTCCCTAAAAATATTAAGGATTATGTAATAGTGTAATCAAGGCTTTTAATCATGTTAAGTGATGCATGGGTATAGTGCATTGTAAACTTGTAGTACCGGATGGTAGGCTTGTAAAATAAAGTGGGACTTCTAGGATCTGTCTTAAAAAGGTACGTAAGTACTAAATGAGATTATCAGCGGGTATGCATGCTTATATGTTTCATTTATGTGCCATGACTGCATGTTTTTGTTATGCTACACGTGCATACATATTGATTTAGCCGGTATTGTTGGCTTACCTAGTATAGGGGATTTGCTCAGTCCCATTGCATGTGTGGATGGGAACCATAGTTTTGAGACTCAGATACGTCCACGATTTATGGTATGGGAGCCACCCTCTAATGCAACGACCCAGCATGCTACATACCATGATGCCTAGACTGATCAGATATGATTCTCAGTATGATACCCCAACATTCATTTGCATGCATCATGTTTGTATGTTTACCTGTACTAGTGTATTGAGCGTTAGTGCTCATGTCCAGTATTTTGTTGTTGTCTGGAAACCCAATTCTACGGGGCAGGTGCAGGTGCAGGTGTAGGTGCAGGTACTCCGGAGACTCGGTGGAGTCAGTGATCAGGGAAGAGACATCAGAGTTATCTGTTAGGATTATTTTGTTTATCTAGGTTTATTCAATTGGGTTGTAAATTATGGTTTAGCTGGTTGTATTCTGCCAGCCAGCATTTATTTAAAGCTTTCCGCGATATATTTTTGATTTACTGTTATTGCATGCTTTATTAAGCACTAATCTCTGATTAGTAGTGGATTCGGGTTTGTTCACTACATTTATTGATATCAGAGCATGCAGTAAGAATCGAGACATAGAAATGTTATTTTTAGGATTGACTTAGGCAACTCTTGTAGGAGTTGACCAAGAAGTATTGGCAGTAAGTGCGATGAAGGCTGGGATGACGAAGCCTATCTTCGGCACAAATGATAGTAATTCGATTCGGCAGAGAAGGATTGTGTCCTTATTAATATTTGATGTTGGGCCTTCAAGGTGTTGAGAGGACATCGAGACTGTCATCGCCAGATATTGTCACCAAGATTTAGACTCATATGGATCCTAGCTTTGGATCAAATACCAGATGTCAGAGGCAGTAGGAGAATATTGGTTAGGACACACTTGATGCTTGCATATAATCCGTTCTAACCATGATAACACTCATCTGAAGACCCTCCACAAGTAGTTGGAGAGATTGTCATAGAGATCTTACCTCGTCCATCGGGGAATGCACATATAATAGTGACGCACCCGATCGAGTGATAAGAATCTCTAGGAATAAAATTTCAGGAAATACGCCTGTCAGAGTATGCTTGTATTGATGCGTTCGGTCGACAGCCGAGAAACTTAACGTTCAAGATCAAGATGTGTAGAACGATTTAGATATATTTGAATACTGTGTAATATTGGTTGTAAACATAATTTCAGTTGTAAACAATTATATCGTTGTAAATTCTGAATTCCAATATGTTGGAATTTCTTAGTGGATGTAACTAAGAATTTGTAATAAGAATTGTATTAAACCTGATTAAGTGGTTTAATGATTTGTAGTATTGGGATGTTTATTATTCAACTGTTGGTACTCATGGGTCTTTTGAGTAACCGAATTTTGAGCACTTACCTTGTGATTAGCTCTAGGAGTCTTCCTAGGAGGATTGGGTATGTGTGAGCCTTGGGATTTATGCCAGGGATGATATGTTTCATCAAGGGCATGATTCATATGAAGATGTTATATGATTTAATCTAGGTAGTTCCCTAGATCATCTGGTAGGATTTGATCTTATCAGGTTATTGTCAAGTGAAGAGGGATTTTCTTTAGACAGGATGAGGGTTTATACCAGGGGCTGGGGAAACTGTGTTATTTGGCCAAGACGGGTGGGGAAGCATGACCCTATGCCGATGTTTCTTGAGGGTTATTCCAGATAGGCTTTCAGGGAAGACTACCTCAGTCTTGATATGTTACGCAGTTTTATCCAAGTGTGTATAACTATCAGGATAGTTTTGGCTGAATTTATTGGGTTTAGTTCGGTGTTGGGTAAGTACTAAGGAAATTTAATTGATTATAGAATCTGGTTTTTTATGTAGTAAAAATGACTTTGGAATGAATATTTTTGGGTTAGTGATCATTTTATACAGGGTGATTCTGTTTGGTGGAATTTTCTATATTGATAGATCTAGTACGTGGATTGATGATTATTTTCGATAATTTAGAGTATCGTCTGGTTTAGTTCGTAATTGGGAATTGAGACAAGTGAGGAGTTGCGACCTTAGACCAGTATGCGTGGAAGGATATTCCAGCAGGGTTAGATAGAGAGATTAACTCAAGTCTCGATTTGCTACGCAGACATAGTATGTGGGATATGAGATCTTGATTTAAAAACCAAAGTATTATATTAACTATGGTACTATGTTGTACAAAAGATAAAAGCTGTCTATTGACAGGATAGTCATAGACAGGGATCATTCTTTAATATTAAATAAAGGCAGAACTAAGAATGTCTATCATGGTTAGACTAAGACAGTTCTGATTTTATAGATTAAGGTTGACACCTATAGGCCAGTATTATAGAAAGTTGCAGTGAGATCATTGGGGAGGGAGCTTCTCGCAAAGTATTATCGAGCAACAACTAGGACTTGTTTCATATGCGGAAGTGTAATAACCCGACTCCATTTTACAAGATTAAGTGATTTTAAACATGTTAAAAAATGACATGTAATTTTAAAGGCATCAAAACATGTTTAAGGATTCATTATTTGGGGAAAATAAGTAAAAAATCATACGCATAACGCCCGAAAATGGTAGGAAGGGTCCCCGGAGGTCCCAAAATAGTTCGAAAGTTCTGAACCGATCGGAGCTTCCGATCTATTTCGAAGCTTCCAAAATCAACCAAAAATAGGTGTCAAGGTGGTTTGAACACGTTTGAACACGTATATGCATGCAGGAGATCGGAGCTTCCAATCGTAGCTGTCCGGAACGTGGCATGCATGCGTGCGATCGGAGCTTCCGATCGTGCTCTATAAATAGAGGTTCCAAGGAGCTCATTTTCACAACAATTCCAAAACCTCTCCTCTCCCGTAATGGCTCGATTTTAAGGGCTTCGGGACTCTTTTATAATGAGTTGGAGTAGGTAGTAGTATTTTTATAGTTAGCGGACAGTGTCCGTAATAGTGACCAAGCAGCGGAGCTTTCGCGAGGTGTCCAGGGGTCGTAGCAAGGTTGTGCCCAAGCTTTGGGGCAATTGATACCAGCGGGCTGACGACGGACGAAGGTATAACTCTAGCTCTTTATAGAAGATAGAAAGTATGCTATAGTTTAGTTAAGGCTTTTAGAGCATGTTAGATGATGCATAGTTATTATGAATTATAGTGTTGCATGGTAGGCTTGGAACCTAGATGGGGGCTTATAGGAACTACCTTAGAAAGGTACGTTAGTACTGACTGAAATTTCCAGCGGGTTTCCATGCTTATGTGTTGCATATTATCTGACATGATGCTTGTTAATGCTTTGAAATATAATGTTGCATGTGCATTTCATATTGAGTCTGTATCTCCTTTGAGATAAACTAGTGTTATAGGGTGCTCAGCCCTTGTTAGGACAAATAGACACTGAGAGTCACTATGATCGACAGGTCTGTTGAACTCTAGTGATCCAGGGACATTTTGTTGGAACACGCGTTCTCGGATCAGTCAGACGTGATACCCGGAGCATCAAAAGTTTAAAAATTTTTATTTTCTTATCTAGAACGATTTTAGATCATGGGTATCAAATCCTAACGATTAAAATCAAACAAGTAAAATAATAACAACAATTAATATTTTACCTCTTCAAGCTATGGCTTGATTATGGACTCCAACAGATTAAATCTGCTCTTGTTGTAAATCCCAGGAACCGATGACTCGCTCGATCAACTCCTGAATTAGGTCCACGAACAGAAAACAGAAACCCTTTGATTGATTGCACTAGAAATCAATCAGATGTTTATCGAAGAGATTTACAGATTTGATCTGTCAATTCAGAATGTAATTTTCCAAAAATCACAGACTGAATTTTCTCTCAAAAGGGAGACTGATTTTCGAACAACCTAGGGAGAGAGCTCTCTAGATTTCAAAAATTATGAGGTTGTGTGTATAATTTTTGTACTGCAATAACTTATTTATAATGTGGGCTGCTAACAGCTTAGGACCCATTAGTCATAAGTTCAAGCCTGACAAGCAAAGCCCGCATGTTCAGAAATTAATATAAAATTCATCATGATTCCGATTGATAAACTGATTTTACCAATGTGCACAGAAACCATTTCTGCACCTTTTAAAGTCAAGATAATTTTTTTGAATCCGAATTCAGTGATTTCCAAAAATGTCCATCCCTATGTCATTTTAGGAAATTCCACTCCCTTTAGTTAAGAAGTCCAACTTTTATTTCGCTAAATTTAACTCTTTAAATTTAACTATCTCAATGGGGATTAGTAATCCATTACTTGTGTAACCCTCAATGGTTCAAGGATACAGCTAGCTGTGGGCTCACAACTCCTTGTGACTCGGAACAACAATTTCCGGCTTACCCATCGAATCATGGTAAGAGCGCCTAACAACATCGCCCCATGATTCCCTAGGTATCACTGATAGTGCCTGCAAGAACCAGTAGGTTTTGGTTAGCGTACAGTACGGTCCCTTCATCCATATATCCCGATCGAATCAACAACCATTGGTACATCAAGAGTCGTTTCAGATTCGATAACTATGCAATACATCTTGAAGATCAAATAGTGACATCGCATGTGCAATTAGGAAACCAAGTAACCTAAAGCACATCATGTACTCTGGCCAGAGATTTTTCACACTAATATCTCCTCAGATCGCATAGGATATCCACACTCGCAAGCATGTGGTGAATCCTTGACAACAAAGCATCGACTCCTATATGTGTCGTAACTGTACCCAATCCCGACACCTGATGACCCTCATAGAGTCGGTAAACGAGTCAAAATACAGTACTAGCATATAGAGTCTCCATGATGTTTCAAGTAATAAGGACTAATGGTGTACAACCAAAACCGCGGAATTTTCCACTCAACTAATGATAACCACTTGGAAAGTTCGAATAGGGTAGTTCGATCATCCATCATATGAATATCCATTTGCATGCTTCGAACATCTCTATGTTCCATACCAATGAAACGTGGTACTTGGCATCGCAAATGCTAGTCTCAATCTCGAGCGATCCTTATCCTTATTTGCGGACGGCTCAATTGACTAGGAACTGTTTAGAACACACAGTGCTTATAAGATGTGTCTCATGATAGTCATCCATATGTACTATCACATCTTACATGCACTCTAGTATATTCAAGGTCTTTATCTAAACATCGTATAATACGTCATAACATAATAATATGATAAAAGATAAAGTAAATGCCAATATAAAAGTGTAAATTATATTAAACAAAGATTGTTTACACATAGAGTCATAAAAGCCCTTAGCCACAAGTTGTCTAACCGTGCACCCACTCTTTCAATCTCCCACTTGCCCTAGAGCCAACTAGTCATACTACGTAGTCCCATTGCTTCGCGATGTTTGTCAAATAATGGTCCTGGCAAGGGTTTAGTAAGTGGATCAGCGATATTGTCTGTAGAGGCTACTCTCTCGACAGTGATGTCTCCTCTTTCCACGATCTTCCGGATGATGTGGTATTTCCTCAGTATGTGTTTGGATCTTTGATGAGACGTTGGTTCCTTTGCCTAAGCAACGGCACCCGTGTTGTCACAGTACACCGGGACTGGACCAACAGCTTCAGGAATGACACCCAACTCTTGGACAAAATTCCTCATCCAAACGGCCTCTTTAGCAGCAGCTGATGCTGCAATGTATTCTGCCTCAGTGGTGAAATCCGCTGTGGTGTCCTTCTTGGAAATCTTCCAAGAGACAGCACCGCCATTGAGCATGAATACAAATCCAGAGGTTGACTTCGAGTCATCCACATCACTTTGGAAGCTAGAGTCGGTATAGCCTTCCAATTTCAATTATCTTCCTCCATAAAACATGAATAAATTCTTAGTCCTTCTTAAGTACTTAAGAATATCCTTCACAGCTTTTCTATGCATTTGACCGGGATTGGCTTGATATCTGCTCGTGACGCTCAGAGCATAGGCCACATCCGGTCTGGTAGATATCATTCCATACATGATACTTCCTATGGCTGACACATATGGTACGTGTGTCATTTTCTCTATCTCTTCGTCAGTCTTGGGACACATAGACTTGGACAGAGAAACTCCATGACACATAGGTAGATGTCCTGTAGTAACCCGGAACCCATTTTAAGATAATAATATGTTAAACATGATTAAGGGTTGGTAATTGATCTATTTCGGAGTGTTATTGGACTTCGGAAGAGGAATTTTGGCTTTTGACTTTGGGCCAGATCGGAAGCTCCGATCCCAGTTCGGAAGCTCCGATCCTGACCACTTCGGAAGCAGATCGGATGCACGGGGATCGGACGTTCCGATCAGGAACGGAGGTTCCGATCTCAGCCAGCCAGCAATGCTCGATGACTCAGCCGTGAGTTTTGACAAGTGTTGGTCGGGGGTTCGATCGGAAGTTCCGATCCCGGAACGGTGGTTCCGATCCCGACGTGTCGGACATGCACAGAATGAGCTGGAATCGGAAGCTCTGATCCCGAGATCGGTGGTTCCGATCGTTGCCGAGATTTTGGCTATAAATAGGGCTCATTTGCTTCAGTTTTGAAATATGAATTCCCGCGTTTCCTTCTTCAGTTATATAGTGTGAAGTATACACTTGAGGGCCCTATCGGTTAATAGTGAGGTTCTGAAATAACCACGGTGAGGTTATAGTCATTCAGGACTAGCGACTCCAAAGGGCTAACTACGGACGAAGGTATGGTCCGGGAATCTATTTAAGTTTTGGGAGTACTTATTAGCTTAGTTAAGGCTTATAGAATTTATGTAGTGATACGGTGAACTTTTGAATATAGGCTTGGAACCTAGGATCCTATTATACTTGAACTAGCCTAGAGGTACGTACACATTGACTGAGATTGCCAGCGAGTATACATGTTTATATGTTGCATTTATTTGGCATTATTATATGGCATGATGTATGATTTACCGTTTTCTATACTCATATGTCATGTGCATATACACGTTGAGCCTATACCTTGTTATACCTGACTATAGAGCCGCTCAGCTCTATACTCGATAGTCTGTCACTGAGAGTACCGCGACGGCGGGGGCATTTATGTCTGTCTACTCTGGTGTACTAGACGAGTGTGGTTGCACCCAGAGGTTGATCCGTGCGGTGGCAGCACTCATGTGGCGCCGGTTATGAGCATGACTTTTCAGATGACCCTGTACCAGTCATCATGTTGCATGCATTATATACATATGTTTACTCATGTCTATGTACTAGGCATAGCGCTCACGTCCTAGTTATTATCTTGGACACCCTATTCCATGGGGCAGGTCGCAGGATGGACGGAGCTGGTAGTTCAAGGCAGGACTAGGGAGCAGGAGCTTTGAAAGTTTTTATACAGCACGATTTATTAGTTGTATAATGTTTACTTTTAAGAATTTCGATATGGTTGTATCACTACAGATTTAAGCCTGGATTATATTACTAAGCTGATATGTAAATTATGGATTACGTTTCCGCACATTTTTACTCTGTTAAGTATTTTGCTGTATTAAGTTTAATGCATGCTATAAGTTGCCAGTTAGTAGGTGATTCCATGCAGGGTCACTACATGTCCTCTCTTGGACTCATCCATAGAGAACCTTTTTAATATGGTGTCGATGTAGGTTGCTTGAGTGAGTCCTATCATTCTCTTATATCTATCTCTATAGATCTGTATTCCTAGAATATAGGACGCCTCACCCAAGTCCTTCATCGAGAATCTACCTGATAACCATATCTTTATTGACTGCAACATCCCTACATCATTCCCAATGAGTAGGATGTCATCAACATAAAGCACTAAGAACGTCACAGCATCCTTAACTACTTTCTTGTACACGCACGGTTCCTACGGGTTCTTGATGAAACCAAAATCCTTTATTGTTTCATCAAATTTCTGGTTCCAACTTCTTGATGCCTGTTTGAGACCATATATTGATCTCTGAAGTTTTCATACCTTATGCT
The DNA here is from genome assembly GCF_033568475.1 of Henckelia pumila. Taxonomy (NCBI): domain Eukaryota; kingdom Viridiplantae; phylum Streptophyta; class Magnoliopsida; order Lamiales; family Gesneriaceae; genus Henckelia; species Henckelia pumila. Next base: position 202,018,287 of record NC_133123.1, on the reverse strand, counting down.
CGCTTCCCATGGATGTGAATCCCTCGGGCTGCATCATATAGATCTCTTCCTTAATGTTTCCATTAAGAAGTGCAGTCTTCACATACATTTGACATATCTCATAGTCATACCAAGCTGCTATGACAATAAGGATTCTTATTGACTTGAACATTGCGACTGGTGAAAAGGTTTCATCATAGTCAACACCTTGTCTTTGAGTATAACCTTTTGCGACCAATCGTGCCTTGTAGGTCAGTACCTTACCATCAGGCCCAAGTTTTCTCTTGTAGATCCATTTACACCCTATTGGAACAATTCCATCGGGAGGATCTACTAAAGACCAAACTTGGTTTGTATGCATCGAGTCTATTTCCGACTGCATAGCTTCAAGCCATAAATTTGAATCAGCATCAAAAATTTCTTCCTTGAAGTTTCTTGGATCACATCCAATGTCGGGTTCACTTTGATCCCCTTCAAGAAGCAGACCATATCGAATAGGAGGTCTAGAAGTCCTCTCGAATCTTCTAGGAAGAGGCGTGCCGTTTAATGGTTCCTGAGGTGTAGGATCATTATTTTGTATCTCGTGTTCTTCTCGAATTTCTTCGAGTTCCATCATCTTGCTTTTCTTATCAAGTAAGAACTCCTTCTCCATGAAGGTGGCATTCCTCGAAACAAACACTTTTGTTTTAGTAGGATGATAGAAATAATATCCGATTGAATTCTTCGGATACCCTACAAAATAACATAAGGTGGATCGACTATCCAACTTATCTTCCACTGTCTGCTTCACGTAAGCAGGACATCCCCAAATCCTCAAGTACGAATACTTAGGAGTTTTTCCAGTCCATAATTCATATGGAGTTTTGTTCACTGCTTTAGTGTGGACATTGTTCAACAACAATACCGCCGTTTCAAGTGCATAGCCCCAAAACGAAGGTGGGAGCTCAGTGAAGCTCATCATAGATCGAACCATGTCCAACAAAGTTCGATTGAGACGCTCCGAAATGCCATTTAGCTGAGGTGTCATAGGAGGAGTCCACTGAGAGAGAATCCCATTCTCTTTTAGATAGTCCAAAAACTCGATACTTAAGTATTCTCCACCTCGATCCGATCGAAGTGCTTTAATACTCTTACCTAGTTTGTTTTCTACTTCAACCTTGAATTCTTTGAACTTTTCAAATGATTCAGACTTATATTTCATCAAATATAAATACCCGTACCTAGAATAATCATCAGTAAAGGTAATGAAGTAGGTGTGACCAAATTTAGTACCAATACTAAATGGGCCACAAACATCTGTATGGATCAAATCCAACAGATTTTGACTACGCTCAGGTTTTCCTTTGAAAGGAGTTTTAGTCATTTTTACTTTTAGGCAGGACTCACAAGTTGGTAGAGAGTTAATATCAGACATATCAAACATGCCCTCTCCCACTAGCTTGTTCATCCTCCTTGAGGAAATATGACTTAGCCTAGCATGCCAATGGTTTGCCGGGTTTTGACTATTGTTTTTCATTTTATTTGTTGTTGCCGGTTTATCAACATAATTAATTGGTACGTCTTTTAATTTTAAGTTATATAGATCGTTTTCAAGTTGTCCACATCCAATAAAACATTCATTCTTGTAAATATTGCAAATCTCATTCACAAAATTGCAAGAAAAACCATCTCTATTAAGCATAGAAACAGAAATAATGTTTTTAACCAAATCTGGCACAAATAAAAAATCTCTAAAAAATAACTTAAAATCGTTCTGCAAAACTAAATAAACGTCTCCCACAGCTTTGGCTTTAACTCTAGAACCATTTTCAAGCCCCAACTGGGTCTTTTCCATCCTAAACTTACGACTTCTTGTCATCACCTGCAAATCATTGCAAATGTGAGATCTACATCCGGTATCCAATACCCAAGAAGTAGTATTAAGTGAAACATTTATTTCAATATAAAACATACCCTTTGCAGTTCGCAACTGCTTGAGATATTCTTTGCAGTTACACTTCCAATGACCGGGTTTCTTGCAGTGATGGCAAACATCTTCAGATTTGTTCATGTTTGAAGCCTTTGTTTTGTTCTTCTTCTTTGGTACAGTTTTCTTGGGTGGGGCAGAACGTTTCTTACCCTTTCCACTTGGCCTCTTCTTAGAGTTAGAAGAGGAGCCTACCAAGAGTACCGGTTTATCCTTCTTTAACGTGGCTTCATATGTGACAAGCATATTGACCATCTCTTCAAGGGTGGCCTCTATCTTGTTCATATTGAAGTTAATCACAAAACATTCAAACGACGAAGGAAGAGATAGAAGTAATAAGTCCGCACTTAGTTCGTGCTCCAATGTCAATTCGAGTGTTACCAATTTTTCAATGAGCCCAATCATGTGTACCCCATGCTCACGGACCGAAGTCCTATCTCGCATGCGGTATGTCATGAGCTCTTTGACAGTGGCATACCTCTCGGATCTCGACTGAGCTCCAAAAAGTTCCTTGAGAGTCTTGTGAATGTCAGCAGCATTCACTGCTTCCTCAAATCGTCTTTGAAGTTCATCAGACATTGAAGCTTGCATGTAGCATTTGACCTTGATATCATGGTCCCACCATTTATCAAGTTTGACCAAATTTTCCGGACTCACATTAGCCGGGGCTTCCTTCGGAGAAGACTTTTCTAACACATAGAAAACCTTTTTCGAATTAAGAACAATCTTTAACTTATGGAACCATTCCGTATAGTTTGCGCCAGTCAGTTTGTTTTGTTCGAGAATAGTCAATAGTGTATTGCGCGAATTCATCATAATGAAATACTGAAAAGAAACAAACAATAATCAGTGATTGTTTAATTAATTTACTAAGACATAAAATAAGGCGAGATTAATTTTATGAATTTCACTCCCACTATTTTAACGATTTCACCACCCTCTTGTGAAAAACGAGAAACTGGTTTCCTTAGTGGGAACATGGAGTCCAATTGACAAATCATAGTCCCGAATAATATCAGCCAACCATAATTTTTAAAAGGTAGAGCCCAATTGCTTCCAAAGCAACCCCATGTTTTTACCTCATGTCCAATAAGAGCCCAATAATATGACGCCGTTTATTGTGATATGTCAAGATGACCCATCAATATTAAGTTGTGATGGACGGTCGCCATGTGGATCCCCAATAATATGAGCCAATCCCATGGGAGTTCCACCCAACTTACAACGTGTGTCGATCCAATATACAACTTTCCGACGAACGAGCCCCCCCAATAATATGAGCCGGACCATGCCCGCGGGTAGCATCTCATACATTGATCGTTGATGGAAGGTAGGAACATTTAAATAATATTTAAATTTCCTTTTGTTAATTTTGATATCAATTTTAAATCATATTTAAAATGAGGGATTTTAATTTTGAAAATTTGTCTCATCATTTAATATTTGTATGCTTGCGGGATTCATGCAATTTAGTCTAAACATGCATACAACAATAATATCAAATATTATATAAAGGATGATCGACCCCTATAACTAATCGACCCGTGGTTGCCAATCACGAGTCTAAGTCCAATCCTAGGTGATATGCAAGTATGCAATGCAATCCTATTACATTGAGCTTCCAATTTACATTTCTTCGGTCTTTATTGTCTGCTGGGCCCACCATTGTATTCAAATCTTTATCTCCCACTAAGTCTAATAAATTTACAATAAATTTCGATGACAAGTAGGGGATACATATTTAAGGGTGGGAACGGGCCATAAACCAGATCCACTTTTTATTACAAATGACAAATCAAATTTGGGCCATAAACCAAGCCCATTAATAAAACCCAACAACAATAATAAAAACCAAATGTAAACAACCTAACATACACCTAAAAAATTGATCATGACAATCGATCATCCTTTTATCCAATAATTAATTCAATAATTAAATCATTGGATAACATGCAATGACAACATAATTAAAAAGATAAAATCAAATTTTATCTTATATCTTCATAAGATCATATCTTATTATCAATTGTATCAAAATCATTAATTTTATAAAATCTAATTTAACGGATAAAACTTATAAATTCTCCAAAAATTCAAATTTATCCAAAAATCAATTTTTAAAATTTCGGACTCAAACAATTTGACCCAATTCCTCGTGGTCTAATCAAAACAATTTTCGATCGGACCAAAAACTAAAATTTTCAAAAATTTAAAATTCTTAAAAAAAACGATTTTTAATTTTCCTTGCTGCCCGGGACGTTCCCGTGCATCCCCGCCCCCACGTGGGGTATGGGCACGGGCAGCCCGTCGCTGCCCGGGCGCCGATCAAATCGCTGCCCCGGTTGCCCTTCAAATTGTAATTTTAAAAATTTTGATTTTGTTTCAAAAACCGAGGCCAAAATTTTGTACAATCGATTAATTTTAATCGTTTGATCTGAGAACAACCTGGCTCTGATACCACTGTTGGAACACGCATTCTCGGATCAGTCAGACGTGATACCCGGAGCAGCGAAAGTTCAAAATTTTTTATTTTCTGATCTAGAACGATTCTAGATCATGGGTATCAAATTCTAATGATTAAAATCAAACAAGTAAAATAATAACAACAATTAATATTTTTCCTCTTCAAGCTATGACTTGATTATGGACTCTAACAGATTAAATCTGCTCTTGTTGTAAATCCCAGGAACCTATGACTCGCTCGATCAACTCCTGAATTAGGTCCACGAACAGAAAACAGAAACCCTCTGATTGATTGCACTAGAAATCAATCAGATGTTTATCGAAGAGATTTACAGATTTGATCTGTCAATTCAAAATGTAATTTTCCAAAAATCACAGACTGAATTCTCTCTCAAAAGGGAGACTGATTTTCGAACAACCTAGGGAGAGAGCTCTCTAGATTTCAAAAATTATGAGGTTGTGTGTATAATTTTTGTACTGCAAACTTATTTATAATGTGGGCTGCTAACAGCTTAGGACCCATTAGTCATAAGTTCAAGCCTGACAAGCAAAGCCCGCATGTTCAGAAATTAATATAAAATTCATCATGACTCCGATTGATAAACTGATTTCACCAATGTGCACAGAAACCATTTCTTCACCTTTTAAAGTCAAGATAGATTTTCTGAATCCGAATTCAGTGATTTCCAAAAATGTCCATCCCTATGTCATTTTAGAAAATTCCACTCCATTTAGTTAAGAAATCCAACTTCTCTTTCGCTAAATTTAACTCTTTAAATTTAACTATCTCAACGGGGATTAGTAATCCATTACTTGTGTAACCCTCAATGGTTCAGGGATAATGCTAGCTGTGGGCTCACAACTCCTTGTGACTCGGAACAACAATTTTCGACTTACCCATCGAATCATGGTAAGAGCGCCTAGCAACATCGCCCCATGATTCCCTATGTATCACTGATAGTGCCTACAAGAACCAGTAGGTTTTGGTTAGCGTACAGTACGGTTCCTTCATCCATATATCCCGATCGAATCAACAACCATTGGTACATCGAGAGTCGTTCGAGATTCGATAACTATGCAATACAGCTTGAAGATCAAATAGTGACATCACATGTGCAATTAGGAAACCAAGTAACCTAAAGCACATCATGTACTCTGGCCAGAGATTTTTCACACTAAGATCTCCTCAGATCGCATAGGATATCCACACTCGCAAGCATGTGGTGAATCCTTGACAACAAATCATCGACTCCTATATGTGTCATAACTGTACCCAATCCCGACACCTGATGACCCTCATAGAGTCGGTAAACGAGTCAAAGTACAGTACTAGCATATAGAGTCTCCATGATGTTTCAAGTAATAAGGACTAATAGTGTACAACCAAAACCGCGGAATTTTCCACTCAACTAATGATAACCACTTGGAAAGTCCGAATATGGTAGTTCGATCATCTATCATATGAATATCCATTTGCATGCTTCGAACATCTCTATGTTCCATACCAATGAAACGTGGTACTCGACATCGCAAATGCTAGTCTCAATCTCGAGCGATCCTTATCCTTATTTGCGGATGACTCAATTGACTAGGAACTGTTTAGAACACACAGTGCTTATAAGATGTGTCTCATCATAGTCATCCATATGTACTATCACATCTTACATGCACTCTAGTATATTCAAGGTCTTTATCTAAACATAGTATAATATGTCATAACATAATAATATGATAAAAGATAAAGTAAATGCCAATATAAAAGTGTAAATTATATTAAACAAAGATTGTTTACACATAGAGTCATAAAAGCCCTTAGCCACAAGTTGGCTAACCGGGCATCCAGTCTTTCATATTTGGTCCACGTCTTGTTAGGAATGAGGGGTTGAGTCTGGCGGTTTGAGTCCCAATGGCTATAGCTCATGTCCTAGGCGCCAGTCTGAGTGGATTTCTGATTCATTACCCAGATATGATACCTGATCATTACATTGCATGCATCATATACGTATATTTACCCGTACAAGCGTACTGAGCGTTTTATGGTCACGTATAGTTATTTTTGCTGCCTGGACACCTCATTCGACGGGGCAGTTGCATGTAGTACTCCGAGAGATTTGGAAAGTAGGCGATAACCAAAGTAGGATTGCAGGGTTAACAACTAGATTTTCCCTTACTGGTATTAAGTTATTTAAGTTTTCGTATTTACTTTGATTATGATTACTTATTGGTTAATTGCGTGTAGTGACCCGCACCGTGATCACGTACTAATCAGAAGCTTAAGCATGCATTTAACTTAATCAAATAAATCATCAGAATTTCAGCAAAAAAAAAAGCATAAATAAATCCCAAATAATATAATTATGATACAAACATATCGAAATCTGTATCAATCCAAAAACAACAAAAACATAAGCCTAGACAATAATCCTGCTGGCCATCCACTGCCTAAGCTCTTCTGGAACCACCCGCCCCATCCAGCCGCAGACCTGTCCCATGGAATAGGATGTCCAGATACAACAAAGTACGGGACGTGAGCATAACAAGCTCAGTACGAGAGTATGATTATACGGTATTATATGTGCATGTATGGAAATGAACTGGGTACCAAGACTTTCATGTCAAGAAACAAGCTCATAGACTGGGCCCAGGGTATATAGAACGCTGCGTCGTTGCCTCAGGAGGTGGCTCATATACCCAGTGGATAAATGTGACATGATACTAGTACATGTTTCCAACCATCAAGGTGATCTGACACAAGACTTATGTATCCAACCATCCACAAACTCGTAGGGTGAGCACCCTACTACAGGATACCTCTAAGGTAAAGACTTAATATGCTCATGTTTGAAACATACAGTCGTGACATGCTGTATATAAAAGCATATAAATCATGCAATCACATAATCCATGCAAACACATAATACATGCATACTCTATCTAGATATATCGAATAATACTTTCGTACCTCAAATACTAAGGCAAGCTAAACCAGCTCTATGTCCAAGTCTATCGTCCGTACTACAATGCAAATTACTCATGCATTATAATATTATTATAAAAGTATTAACTAGACTATAACATACTCCCTATTTACTATAAGGATCCAGAGCTATACCTGCATCCGTTGTCAGCCCTCTGATGATGATTGTCCCAGAACTTGGGAACCTCTTCGCAGCAACCTCAGAGCACCTTGCAAACTCCCGGACCAAGCCTAGGAATGCTGGAAAACACCTAAAAGACCCTAGAACCAAGAGAGAAACTTGGAATTGGTGTGAAGGAAATGAGGCCTCGGATGGCCTATTTATAGGCGGAGTTCGGACGGTCCGAACCTTGCATGCGCAACACATCACTGCATGCACACTTCGGACGTTCCGATCCTGCCTTCGGATGCTCCGATATTGCTACGTGTTGGTAAATCTTGACACCTCAACCCTTGCATGGCCTAACTGGGTTCGGACGGTCCGATCCCTCCGCAACATCCGATCCTAGTACGGACGCTCCGAACTCACCTTGATAAAATTCCAAAAATTATCCAATTAATTCCAAATTAAGCCCCTAATCCATGCTTAACCATTTTTACTTAATTAATCTTGTAAAATGGAATCGAGCTACTATATTGCGTGCCAAAGTCTCTGATTTGTAGGTGATCACGATGCGGGTCACTACATTTATGATATTAGAGTACCGCTCGAGCGAGAAACTTTCCGCCTCTTTCCAATTTTCCACCTCGCTCGAGCGGCAACAAGTTGCCCTCGAGCGAGCAATACTATATCGAGTTCTTCTCTTCACTTGGGCTCGCTCGAGCGGCAGAAACTTATGCTCGTGCGAGAAACAATCTGGTCCAAAATTCCAGCTTTTTATGCATTTTCTACAAATAAACCATGGAAAACATTATGTAGACACGATGCATGAAATACTACTAAAATTCATGAAAACATAAATAATAAAACATGAATGCATGCAAAATAATTATAAAAATGGCACAAAATATGCACACAAAACACAGTTATCACAGAGCATGGAATAAGATTCTTTGGGACTTAGTATTGACATTTGGATTATCCTTGTAGATTAAAAGTTGGATACAATGACAATAGCAGTAACAGGAGTTGGAATAGCAGGATACCTAGGCTTTTCAAGATCGTCATTGCCAAGATTGGCATCAGAGTTTCATCTTATGTGGATCTCTGCAGGATGGAGCTGGAAGAGAAGATCCAGATTTAAACTTCAGGGATTTCTCGGGATCTATTGGAGTGTGGGAAGATGTGATCATCTAGATTCCATGTGGTCCATAGATACCCCTGAAGACTCTCCACGAGCAGTTGGAGAGATTGTCAGAAGATCCTACCAAGAGAATGCCTCATGAAGATTTGGACATCTCTAGTAGGATATAATATTTTAGATCTTGCGAGGAGGAAGTGTGGGGCTAAAATCCAATCTACTTAATCGTATGAATTAAATTTAATAAATATTATGATTATTATTTTTAAGTTTACTTGATTTAAATTATTTATTTGAATTATGTGCTAATAAAACATTACTTATTTATTCAAATGATTTTATTGTGTAATTTAATTGTTTTAAATATTTTAAAGGTTTAAGGTTTTGCTTATTTAAATGATTTTAATTATTTAGTTTATTCATTTAAAAGATTTTTAACTGTTTAGTTTATTTTTTAAAATATTTTTGATGTCCAAATTATTTATTTTAAATAACCTAAGTTTAGCGGTTAGTTATTTTAAATTATTTTAAATGCCTAGATTATTTATTTAAATGCTTTTTAATTTTCCAAATCATTTTAAAAGTTTTTATTTTCGTTTGTGTATTTATTTAATTTGCTTTTAAACGCTTGTCTAATTGTTTAAAATTATTTTAGTCGATTTGCTTACTATTTAAATATTTTACTCGTAGCCATGACATCAAAATATTTAAAGTGATTAATTCTTGGGTTTTCAAATATGGCTACACTATTAAAATACTACGTATTATATTTTATTTAGTATTTTTCCTACCCGCATAAACTTATGTGCTGACCCGGCCCGAAGGTAATTCCCCAACCCAGTTCACGGCCCATTAAGAGTTTTACTACCCAAGTTCTCGGCCCATTTGCATTTCCCCCTTTTTCCTTAAGTCGATGGCAGACTCTTCCCTCTCATTATATCAATCTCGATCGACATCTCCATCTCTCTTCCAGCTCAACGGCGCAGCTCCCGTTCTTTCTTCTTCTCCGGCGGAGCATCATCCCAACCAGCTGGTCGAAGCTGGTGCAGCTCTTGACAGCTCAGGTTCCGCATTTTTGCAGCTCGCAGGATCGGCCGCAGCTTATTTGAGTTTTGCTTCTTTCGATTTCCTTAGCCAGGCAAGAACATGGGATTTCTTTGGCCATCAAGTAGATTAATATGATGTGTGCTTGTATTCTTGCTTACATTTCAATTTTTTCAGATTTAAGGAAGCAGCTCGAATTTTTCTGATTTCTTGATGGAACGAGCTCTGTTTTTCATTTCTTGGATAAGCCGTTCGGGATTCAGTTTCATTTGGACGTATTTTATGTGCTTGCGTTCGTTATACGTTGGTTATCTCGTGTTGGAAAGATTTGCCTCGAAGTCGATTTATGTTTTTGTCTTTTTTTTTTCTCTTTAGTTGTTCGAGACCCTCTTCTTTCTTTTTCTTCCTTACGGTGTTACACATGTTCATGATCTTTATATGTCATTTTTTTTTGTATTGGGCGAATGTGAGTAGATGTTACTGTTATTTCATTTGCATATGGCCATGTTCGAAACTTCTCTGTATTGGGGCTTTTGTGAATTCGTTTGTTGCGTGGTCTTGGATGGTGATTTAGAGACTGCCATGGTTGAGACGTAGCTCACATGGTAGCACCTGGGTTGTTTGAAATGGCTAACAAGGTTGGAGGCAGGGCAGTTGGATTGTCATTGAGGGGAATCGATTCTTTGGCTTGGGGCAGGGGCTGCTTCGAGCTGGGAAATGAGCTCGGGGCAGGGATGTTTTGAGCTGGGCATTTGATTTGGGTTGAGGATCAAGGGTCGGTCTTGGAGGAAATCGGTTCTAAGGTATGGGCAGGGGCAGGGGCTGTCTCTTTTGAGTCACACTAGGCTTGGAGAAAGCTGTCCTAGTGGTTTGAAGAGGTCTTAAGGAATGGTCTGGGTCTTAGCTTATAAGTTGTTAACATGGGAGATCAATGTTTAAGTGTCTTGAGAGAGAGATGAACTAAGATTTGGTGAGCAGAAATGTCCAATTGTTGAGGGCTGTCTAAAAATGGTCATGTAAAACAGGGTTGCACTAATGTTTTGGCTAAGGGCATGAGTTTAGGAATAGTCTAGGAAGTTAGAGAAATGTCTTTTCAAGCGAGAACTAATTTGGTTAAGTTTTGATCGAGTTCTAGGCTATCGAATGGTAAAGTGCAGAATTTTGGTCATTAAGTGTTGCTACCCGGGATACGTCCTAAGTGCCAGAAAAGTAAGTTTAGAATCTTAGCCATGGGTTGCCACCTAAATCACCATCCTTGTCAACCATCTTTCATCATTTACTTGTGAATCGAGTAATCGGGTAAATATTTTCAAAGAAAGTCATTTCCATAAATGCATGCTATATCTTCGAGTCAAGTCAAGAAAAGAATGAAAGAAAATATTTTGAACGAAGTGAGATGATTGTGACTACATTTATTCACGTGTATGTGTGGGGCTGGGAGACGTTTTGGCCTCCCTTACCAAATCATTATGGGTTTCCTTACCTTAGCATATGTTCGTGTGGGGCCAGAGCTATTGTGGTCTCCCTTACCAATATAGGGCAAGATCGGGTTGGGTTTCATCTCGACCTCCTTGCGGCATTGTGAACTATAGCCATGATCATGATCGAAATCACAGAGTCACAATTCAAGGATCTAAGTTCACAGTTACAGATTTCAGTTACAGATTTACAGTTTCAGTTGCAGTTACAGTTAAGTCTTATTTTGACTCGACTTAGTTTATATTCAGTTTCATTCATGTATGAGGTTAAGTAAATTTTAAGAAAATTTTCAAGTTTAAATGTGTGAGTTCATCGCATGCATTACATCTCATCCTCATTTACCATTCAACTTTTCGGAGTAAGTTTCAAAGTATATTAAGTACAAGTATTTGAAGTATTAAACATGTACTTTTAAACCCTCGTTATTTCACCCCATATTCTTGCTGAGCCCCTAGGCTCACTACATCTACTTGGTGCAGGTATAAGTTATCTTTGAGATCAAGGGGCAAGACTATCGAGTGGATTGCGATGCGGGCACGACACATCTCTCCGACCTATGACAGTCTTCCGTGAAAGTTTATTTTATCATTTATCTGGTCTTTAATTTTGTTGTTTGGTTAGTTGTATATGTAAGAAATGTTACAATGATTGGTGGACATGTAAATATCAAATTATATGATTTATGGATGGTTGAAATGTCGAACCTCTTTCTCAGATCTTTCGTTCACTTTATTGGTCTAGTTTATTTAGTGTTGTCGATTGTTTCTTTTATTTTATTATGTTGGTTGTCTGGGACAGGCAGGTTTGAACATAAATAGGGAGGTCATGCCGAAATTTTTAATAAATTTTAATCTTATTTTATTTTATTTTTATTTTATTTTATTTATTTATTTTTTTTGAAAACCCGTATTTTTATTTAGTTAAATTTAAATTAGAGTCAGGACATTTCAGGAAGTCTGCTGACATGCTTGTATCGATGCTTTTGTGTGTGACAGACGAAAAACCTCATGTTCAAGATCAGAAGACGGAATGAAAGAATTTCGCATATAGTCAGATTGAAATGTTTCCATTGTATTTGGGTTTTAAATACTGTATTAAGAATTTTTGTAAAAAGTATTTCAGTTGTAAGCATTTGGATCATTGTATTTTGATTTTAGACATTTGATGTAATCATTGTATATCCTTAAATGTAAACTGATATGAATTGTAATTGTAAAACACTTGGGTTTATCTATTGATATTTGGTTGTTTTATTTTGGGATTGTAATTAAGATTGTTAGAACCTTGATTTATGGTTCAGAGTACTATAATCTTTGGGATTATCATGATTTTATCAATTGATCAGTTACAGTGATTTGATTGATTGATGATTTGTATATTTGGGTCAGATTATAACTGTTTTCAGCTGAATAGTTCTAGAGGTATTTACTAGAATATTCTATGGAGTTGCAGATGATAGTTTTTCATCGGGGCAAGATTATACCATGTATTGTGGAATGTATGAATTATATAGATGAAAAAAAAGCACGACCCTATGCCGACATCACCCTGGAAACCTTTCTGTGTTTCAGGGGAAGGGCATATATGAGGGAGGCTACCTTAGCCTAAAAATTCTATAGCAGTCACAAGGGTATTTTGATTAGTTGAATGCTTTCATAAGGAATGATAATCGTTTGAATTTTTCAGAGATGCAGTTTGAGATTTTCTGTTATCAGAATAGACTAAGATGAATATTACTCGACAAGTGATTTTTCTGAACAACTTGGTTATGAATGTTTTCAGTTGGAATATTTTGGAATAATCTAATGAGTTGATTGACATTGAGTATTTTTGGAAATGGTATATTTTCATCAAGGGCATGGTGTTGAAATATATCAAGTCCTGTGGACTATATGTATATGTGACTAGATGGAGAGGAGGCACGATCCTAGACCTATAGTACTTTGGGAGCCTTTCATGCTTCAGGGGAATAAGTGTACAGGGGAGGCTACCTTAGTCTGGTGATTTGCAACAGTCACGGTAAGGGTATGGATATTCGACATATGGATTCTCTTGTAGAGATAGAGCTTGATACTAGATTTAGTATCCAAGGAAATTAGTTATCGTCTGACTTCGTCAGAGATAAAGGGTAAGACTTTCTACTGTCAGGATAGTTTTGGAAAGGATATTTACTTGATTGATTAAAATTCTGAGAAGATAGATTTGATATTGAAGATATAATAAGATGATTAATCTAAGGACTGATGATCATTGGATTATTGTCTGACTTCGTCAGAGATATGAAATAAGATCTTCTGGTAACTTGTTCAGAATAGAGAATGATCCTTGAATTCAGTAAAGTATCTTGTAAAATACTTTGAGATAATAAGAAATTGTGAATTTTTTTTTATTAAAGTTCATACTGGTACTTAAGACCTGATTTTGAGAACGAAATCTCTTAAGTGGGAGAGAATGTAATAGTCTGGTTCAATTTTACAAAATTAAGTGATTTTAAACATGTTGTAAAATGACACATAATTTTAAAAGTGTCAAAACATGTTTAAGGAGTCATTATTTGGTGAAAATAAGTATAAAATCAGATCCAAAACTTCCAAAATGATAGGAAAGGTCCCCGGGGTTCCCAAACCAGTTCGGAAGTTCCGAACCGATCGGAGCATCCAATCCATTTCGGAGCTTCCAAAATCAACCAGAAACAGGTGTCAAGGAGGTTTGAACACGTATATGAATGCAGGAGATTGGAGCTTCCGAAGTGCAGATCGGAGCTTCCAATCGTAGCTGTTCGGAACGTGGCATGCATGCGTGTGATTGGAGCTTCCGATCGTGCTCTATAAATAGAGGTTCCAAGGAGCTCATTTTCACAACAATTCCAAAACCTCTCCTCTATTGTAATGGCTCAATTTTAAGGGCTTCGGGACTCTTTTATAAAGATTTGGAGTAGGTACTAGTGTTTTTATAGTTAGCGGACAGTGTCCGTAATAGTGACCAAGCAGTGGAGCTTTCGCGAGGTGTTCAGGGGTCGTAGCAAGGCTGTGCCCAAGCTCTGGGGCAATCGACACCAGCGGGCTGACGACGGACGAAGGTATAGCTCTAGCTCCTTATATAAGATAGGGAGTATGCTATGATTTAATTATGGCTTTTAGAGCATGTTAGATGATGCATGGTTATTATGAATTGTAGTGTTGCATGGTAGACTTGGAACCTAGATGGGGGATTCTAGGAACTACCTTAGAAAGGTACGTTAGTACTGACTGAAATTGCCAGCGGGTTTACATGCTTATGTGTTGCATATTATCTGACATGATGCTTGTTACTGCTTTGAAATATTATGTTGCATGTGCATTTCATATTGAGTCTGTATCTCCTTTGAGATAATCTAGTGTTATAGGGTGCTCAGCCCTAACAACGAATAGACACTGAGAGTCACTATGACCGACAATTCTGTTGAAATCTTGTGATCCAGGGACATTTGGTCCACATCTTGTTAGGAAAGAGTGGTTGAGTCCAGCGGTTTGAGTCCCAACGGCTATATGTCATGTCCTAGGTGCCAGTCTGAGTGGATTTCTGATTCGTTACCTAGATATGATACTTGATCATTACATTGCATGCATCATATACGTATGTTTACCCGTACTAGCGTACTGAACATTTTATGCTCACATCCAGTTATTTCTTTTGTCTGGATACCCCATTCGACGGGGCAGTTGCAGGTAGTTCTCTGGGAGATATGGAGAATAGGTTGTAACCAAGGCAGGATTTCAGGGTTAGCCAATAGATTTTCCCTTATTGGTATTAAGTTATCTAAGTTTCCGCATTTTATCTGATTATGATTACTTATTGTTTAATTGCATGCCTAAGTCTCTTATTTGTAGGTGATCACGATGGGGGTCACTACAGGAAGTGTGGATCACTTCAAGAGGAATTTTCCTAGGCAGAGTCGACAGGGTAATTAGATATTTGGGATAGAATCTCTTGATTAGTAGACTGTCAGAGACGTCAGTGCCTCGAGGGTTCCTGGATATACATCAGGGAGACTATCAGTAGTCTTGGATGTAGGGACATATGTATGCACTACGTGGAACTCGGGCACAGTCTATGATTTGTACTACGGATAATGTAGTTGGGTTTAATATTGATCATCGGAATTTTAATAGGTAGTATTAC
Source organism: Henckelia pumila (assembly GCF_033568475.1). Taxonomy (NCBI): domain Eukaryota; kingdom Viridiplantae; phylum Streptophyta; class Magnoliopsida; order Lamiales; family Gesneriaceae; genus Henckelia; species Henckelia pumila. Next base: position 202,002,977 of record NC_133123.1, on the reverse strand, counting down.
ATTGTCTTATGTGATGACGATTCGGGATTATTTGTGCATAAGTCCAGATGCATGAGTTGAGTGGTATTCAACTATGAGATTTTACAAATATTATCTAGTTGGGACTAGAGATGTGCTTGTTCTCAGGTGATTATTTATAGAGACTGATTGTCAAGGCTGAGACGTTCCAGCAAGGATAGTAGTTTGGGATGTGATATGATTGGTAACGGTAGGTTTTCCCTAAGATCAGTCATTAGTTCGACCTTTTGAGGTTATGAATTAGTTATGATGATTTTTATCATAAGACTCAAGGAGAGTTATGTCGGGTGCTGACAAATGTCTGGATATTCGAGACGGGACAGGAAGCGCGACTTACGCCGATATTCTAGGAGGATTTTTCCAGATAGGCTATTGGGGAAGGCTACCTTGGTCTTGATATATTTAACAGCCATTGCAATGGATATAACTACAAGGAGGATGTTCAGCCATAGTTGGAGTCCTCTAGAGTTGACCGTGGTGATGGATTTGTGCCAAGGGATTTGATGATTTATCGCCTGACTCTGTCAGAGATATAGATTAGTGATATGGGTGATGTGTTTCATCAGGAGTGAGGTACTCACTAATTATGATATGATTTGTCTGGATGGTATTCCTAGACCAGTTTGGAATTCGATCTTATTAGAGTGTTGCCAAGTGATGACTGTTTCATCAGGTCATAGTGTTGAATTATATGGAGAATCGTGGACTGTGATCAGGACTAGACATTGAGGAGTGCGACCTTGTAACAATGTTGTTCTGAAAGTCTTTCATGCTTCAGAGGGTTACGAGGGAGGCTGCCACATTTTAGCGATTATTTTGGCAGTCACGGGAGAGTATCACTTAGTGGTGATTAAATTCTCTTATAGAGAAATATATGGGATTTTTCCATTGAATAGTCTTGGAAGGATTTTCCTCGACAAGTGTTATTCTGAACAGGTAGGATGCATATCCGATATTGGTATTTAACTAGAAGTATAATCTAAAGAATCTGCGGGATAGTATTTTTGACTCTCTATGAACATCGCCTGATTTTGTGAGGGATATATATAGAGCTCGGATTCTTTGGTCAGATTAGTGTTGGGATGGATAATTCCTAACCAGTGAATGTTCTGTACAAGGAAATTGTGAGACTACTAGACATATGGATCTAGATAGTGGCTCGACGAATGCCATGTTCCGGCTGGTTTATGATTTGATTTCGTCAATATGAGATTTATCTTGGGGAAAGTGAATGTGGAGTATCTAGTGTCCATTTGGACCATCACAATTGAAGATAGTTTAGTCTGGTACAGGACTAGTGCCAGTACTTACTCATGAACTATTGTCTGATGTCATCAGAGATAGCCATGATTGATTTTGGGGTGGGAATAAGTCTCGGTGGAACGAATGTGTGTTCCGAGACAATGTTAGAATGTTTTAAGGACATCGAGACGGGTTATTCGGTTGAATACATATAGATTGACAGACTATATTTTGTCTGTGATAAGAAGCCAGTATCATTGTTCAGAGATACCTCTAGTAGTGAGATATAATGATACAAGTATTTGCTTGGTGGAAAAGAATCCTTAGAAATTTAACTCGAGGTTAAAATCTCAATGGGATTTGATCCAGTGGTAACCGAGAATGTCAACAGTGTCAGACCAGCAGAGATGATAATATGCTGATGTATCACCGATTATCGTGGATTGACTGATATCGGGAGAAATAGTAGGTCATTCTATGTAAATGAATGATGATCAATGAATAGTCGATAGATGATTGCTAAGGATTGAAGTCCTCATTGGAAATTAGGATCTTGATGTGCTTTAGTATAGGCAGACTATATGGATTTTTGCAGAGCCTATAGCAGTCGAGAGTTATTCGACTAAAAATCTTGTTTCAGATCAGAACGATCGACTATAGTTTTAAGTCCGGATTGAATTACATTCCCAGGTTGTCCTAAGATTTCGGGACGAAATCTTTTTAAGGGGGGTATAACGTAGTAGCCCGTAACCAAAATGCAGTGATAATTTGTTAATCACTATTGCATTAAGTAAAAACTAATTAAGGAAATTCCTAATGACTATTAAGAGTTGAAAAATTGATTCAGAGTATCCGAAAATAGTCTGAAGTATCAAGTCAGATCGGACGATCCGATCAGGGTTCGGACCATCCAACGAGCATAAGTTCGAAAGCTGAAATCCAGTTAGGGAGCTGCGAGCATAGCAGGAACATGTGTCTTCATCTCATTGGGTTAATGACGTCACGGATGACGTAATATCAAGTTTGGACTATCCGAAGACAAGATCGGACCATCCGAACAATAGGTTGGACAGGTGCGCGGTTTGCATGGAACTCGATTGACACATGTCTGGGACACGTATCGGACGATCCGAAGTGGGATCGGACCGTCGGAACCCTTGCTTATATAAGGGGGCCGAGAGGCTCATTTCAGAATCGCTCAGAAACATCTCCTTGGCCCATGTTAGCTCATTTTAAGGGGCTTTTGGGTACTCTTATTTAAGAGTTGGAGTAGGTAGTTATATTTTAGAGTTATTGGAGAGTGTGCAACATAGTAGTGGAGCAGTGCCCAAGTAGCGGAGCGGTGCTCGAGTGGGGAGCAACAACACTATTGTACTCCAGTGGTGAGTAGTCGCCATCAGTGGGCTGAAAACGGACGTAGGTATGTTGCGAGTTCCCTGAAAATATTAGGGAATATGTAATAGTGTAATTAAGGCTTTTAAGCATGTTATGTGATGCATTGGTATTTTGCATTGTAGAATTGTAGTGCCAGATGGTAGGCTTGGAACCTAAAGTGGTACTTCTAGGATCTACCTTAGATAGGTACGTAAGTACTGACTGAGATTTTCAGCGGGTATGCATGCTTATATGTTGCATTTATGTGTCATGACTGAATGTTTCTGTTATGTTACATGTGCATACATCTTGATTTAGCCGGTATTGTTGGCTTACCCAGTATAGGGGATTTGTTCAGCCCCATTGCATGTATGGATAGGAACCATAGTTTTGGGACTCGAATAGGTCCACGGTTTATGGTATGGAAGCCACCTCCTGATGCGATGGTCCAGCGTGCTACATACCATGGCGCCTAGACTGAGCAGGATATGATTCTCAGTATGATACCCTGACATTAATTTGCATGCATCATGTTTTTATGTTTACCTGTACTAGCGTATTGAGTGTTAGCGCTCACGTCCAGTATTTTGTTGTTGTCTAAACAGCCCATTCTATGGTGCTGGTGCTGGTGCTGGTGCAGGTAGTTCATCCAAAGACTCAGTGGAGTCAGTGATCAGGTAAAATACGGCAGGATTGGCTGTTAGGCTTATTTTGTTTATCGAGGTTTATTCGATTGGGTTGTAAATTATGGTTTTTTTTAGCTGGTTGTATTCTGCCGACCATCATTTATTTAAAGCTTTCCGCGATATATTTCTGATTTACTGTTATTGCATGCTTTATTAAGCACTAATCTCTGATTAGTAGTGAATCCGGGTTGGGTCACTACAGTAGCAGTCGTTGAGCTTCAGCAGGGTGGATTGTACTGTACCAGGTTTTTTATTGTGGGATTTAGTACTATGTTTTGATTGGGTTGTATAACATTTACAGTATTTTGCGTTGGATCGGTTGTATCTTGTCGATGGTTTATGTAGTAATATTTAAAGTTTCCGCTGGAATATTATCTGATTATTACAATTAAGTTATTTTGCATGCTTAAAGCTTTGATTATCTAGTGATTTCGGGATGGGTCACTACAAAGTACAAAGTTGATCCCAAGAAGATTGAGTCTATTTAGTGCCGTGAATGCTCATGTTATGGTCATTATGCGAATGAGTGTGCCAATAGATTGAGGAGAGGAATGTATGCTTCTCTAAGTGATGAGGAAGTTGATGAAGATCGTGAATCTAATGATGAGGAGAATCATACATCACTCACTGCCATCTTGAAAAGAAAGCAGTCTTTGCAAGTCAATACTCACGGTGTAAATGTGAGTCAAGTTCCTTTTGTTTGATTTTTTTTGAAAAGGTCAGTGAACATGATGATCAGAATGAAGAAGAGCTGACACTGAAAAATGTTCAAAACATGTACGAGGAACTTTATGCTGATTGGTTAACAAGGAACAAATTAAATCTTGCACTTAAAAAGGAGAATACTGAGTTGAAGAACTCTCTGGCCAAGCTTGAAACTATAATGACCAAGAAATACATTGAGTTATGCATAATGAATGATGAATTGGCTCAAGAAAATCAAATTTTGGCCAAGTACAACTCAATTACACGCAAGCTCAATGTTTTACTGACTGTTGGCAAGGATGATAAAACTGGTCCGGAATACAAGAACAGTGCTTTTGAAGTAGGTGAAAATTCAAGCAGTGCACCTAAGCCTACGGTGTTTGTGAAAGAGAGTGGGAGTCACTCATCCTTTAAAGATGTTTCTACTGCCAAAGTTCCCCCGAAACAGGTTAGCTCCCAGAAACAAAAAGGTAAGTAGCCACATTTTGTCTTCATTATTGTCATAAACCTGGACACATCAAGCACGATTGTTTCAAGATAAGGTAAGACTACATGAAGTCGACTGTCAAGTTGATGTTGTCTCTGATGTTGCACAAAATCAGCCACAACATCAACAAGAAAAAGTCCTTTGGTAAAAGGGTTTGGGTATCAAAGGAGAAATCTAATTGTTTAGTCATTTACACTTCATTAAAAACTGACACTGCAGGTGTGGTACTTTGACAGTGGTATTTCATGTCACATGACTGGATCAAAGGACTTTCTCACCAAATATGTGGATCAAAATAGTGTACATGTAACCTATGGTGGAGGTGCAAAAGGGAAGATACTTGAAAAAGGAACATTGAATGTGAAAGAAAACTACCGTGGTTCCAAGCGATGTTGCCAACATCGGATGCAAACATCACACTAGTAAACATCACTCATGCATTGTTGTTGTATTTTTGGCTAATAACCATCCTGTTTTAGGCATCCTTAGTTCATGCATTTGCATTATTTCGTGAATAATTAAACTAGTGAAATTTTTTCGTATTTTTTGTATGAAATATGGTGAAAAGTCAAATTAGCCATTATTTTTTCTTTGGGATTTGAATTTTAGTGGTGTTATATGCGGTGTGGAGTTTTTATTTTTGGGGATATATCGGATATTGATTTAGCTAGATTATTGCCTTGTATATTGAGTTTCTAAATTTCCAAAAATTTCAAAACTCATTAATCTCTCTTTGCCGTTACAGTTTCATGATTATAGGTGATTCCAAGTTTAACAGCCTAAAAAGTCTTTTACCGTCTCATTTGGGTCCTTAAATATTTGAAGAATTAGGGTTTAAACTTGATACTTATTCTTCTCCTTTGCACTGTTACCTCTCTTTGCCCCACTCCTCTCTTTTTTCTCTCTCTGTATGTTTTCTCTCACTATCTCTCACTTATAATGATAGGAAATAATTTTGATTCTCAAGATATTCGTTAGGATATGGGTCTCGAACCCGATGTTTCCTCACCTGAGACAACACCAACATCGAAGGAATCTGCTCCACCATTGTCAATTGTGCCTTTTCTGGAACCTCTTGTTCCTCTGGAGGAAATTTCTCCAGGCAAACTCAGGATTGAAATTTATGTGGAACCTCCCATACTTTGCCTTGTTCAATTGGATTCGCCCTCGCCCCCAAGTTCGACCACCACTCCAAACGCCTAGCAGGTTACAACCCTCATTATTCAAAGGTCCAAGTGCTTCAAGTCAGATGGGACTTCTCATCCTCCCTTCATCCTTGATCCAGATTTCTCTTCTGGTGATGATTCATAGGATGAGGATTTAGTGACCCAAACCGGAATTACTAATTAACCAAAGCTTAAAGCATATAAATCAACTTAAAAGCAAAAATCAAAAAATCTAGTGGAAACTTAATTAAAACAACTAAACCCTACCGACAGAATACAACCAGTCCAAAAAAATTATTATAATAACCAATACTATTATACAACCCCATCGAAGGTAAAATTAAAATCCCAAATACAACAAAAAAACTGGTACAGTACAAATCCATCATGTTGTAGCTCAACGACCGCTACCACCGGATCCGTCTAACCGGAGTCTTGTCCCGTGGAATGGGGTGTCCAGAACAAAACCGAGGACATGAGCATAAAAAGCTCAGTACAAAAGAATGAGTATACAAGTGCTATGAATGCTAATGCAAGTGAAAAATATCAAATATCTATCATCGATAGAACACTGATCAGTCAAAGGCGTCATGGTATGTAGCACGTTAGACCATCGCATCAGGAGGTGACTTCCATTCCATAAAACCGTGGATTATCCGGATCCAAAACCATGGCATCCATCCATAAAATTAACATGGGACTGAGCAACCCCTCTGCTGGTAGTATCAATGAAATACAGGCTCAACATGCCAATGCATGCAGCATAATATCCGTGACATAATAAATGCACATATAATAAATGCCACATAAAACATGCAATCATAGAAAATGCATACTCAACCAGGGTATCTCGGATAGTACGTCCATACCTCAAAGTAAGCAACCTAGCGATACAAGTCCTCTAGTCCAAGCCTATAAGCAGACAATCATTGTATCACTATTTATTCTCTAAAAGCCTTAACTATACTAATAAATACTCACTTAGACTAACCTGATTCTAGTAGTATACATGCGTCCGTCGATATCTCACTGATGACGATAGCCTCGAAACTTGGGCACAACTCCGCTACAACACTAGCAGCGTTCCGCCGCTTCCAGATCTTTGAAACGACGCCTAGAAATGCCTAAAACCCCCTAAAATCACCTAGAAAATAGAGAGAGGAAATGGAATTGGGCAAGAAATGAGGCTTTTGGCACCTCTATTTATAGGCATAGATTGGATTGTCCGATCTCTGAGATCGGATCGTCCAATATCTCCCAAGAAACTCCCTCCAAACACGTGTCCTGAAAGCTACCGACAGATGATCGGATTGTCCGATTCCTCCTTCGGATTGTCCAAACTCCAACCTAGATTCCGAACTGTTCAGATGGTTCGATCCTTTTGCCTTGCTTGGTTCGTATCGTCCGAACTCCAAAACACTTGGAGGTACCCCGAACCATTTGTGAACGTCCTGAATCTGTTTTTCACTCCTTTAACTCATTTAAAAACTTCTTAATCATGTTTTAGGAAATGTATTAGTTAAATTAGTAGTCGGGCTACTAAAGTACAAGAGCTTCAAGGCAGATGGGACTTATCGTCCTCCCTTCATCCTTGATCCAGATTTCTCTTCTGTTGGTGATGCACAGGATGAGTACTTTGAATCGGTGGCTCGCCCCAAGCACGTAGTTGATGCTACCTCCATTTCTGCATCACATGAAGATTCATCGAAGCATGATGAATCTGTTGGAGAACGCGGCGATCAGATCAATCAGAATTGATACCGGTGCAGCGGAAGTTTAAAAATTTTATATGGAACGATTCCATAATGGGTATCAAAACTTTACGATTAAATTGTGTGTGTAAAAATTAAATAACAATTATAAATTTTTACCTCCAATCTCGAATCGAGATTATGGACACCAACAGATTGCTCTGCTCTTGTTGTATATCCCTGGAACTGATGGACGAACTGTTCTTCAATCAGGTCCACGAACGGATAATTAATCCCTCTGATAGATTGCACTAGAAAATCTATCAGAAGTTTCTACGAAGAGAATTAACGAATTTGATCCGTTAAACCAGACTGTAATTCAAAATTCACAGACTGGATTTTCACGAGCAGAGGGGAGGGGGCGGCGGCCACACTAAATAAAATTAGGGTTTTCGAAAATTATTTTGTGACCTGTTGTGTGTAATTTCTGTACTGCAATAAATTATTTATAATGTAGGCCGCTAACAGCTTAGGGCCCATTAGTCATAAGTTCAAGCCCGACAAGCAAAGCCCGCATGTTCAGAAATTAATATAAAATTCATCATGACTCCGATTGATAAACCGATTTCACCAATGTGCACAGAAACCATTTCTGCACCTTTTAAAGTCAAGATAAATTTTTCTGAATCCTAATTCAGTGGTTTCCAAAAATGCCCATCCCTATGTCATTTTAGGAAATCTTACTCCTCTACTCATAATTAAGAAGTCCAACTTCTTTGTTCATTAAATTTAACTCTTTAAATTTAACTATCTCAACGGGGATTAAAAATCCATTACTCTGTGTGACCCTCAATGGTTCAGGGATACAGCTAGCCGTGGGCTCACAACTCCTTGTGACTCGGAACAACAATTTCCGACTTGCCCATCGAATCATGGTAAGAGCGCCTAGCAACATCGCCCCATGATTTCCTAGGTATCACAGATAGTGCCTGCAAGAACCAATAGATTTTGGTTAGCGTACAGTACGGTCCCTTCATCCATATATCCCGATCGAATCAACAACCATTGGTAAATCGAGAGTCGTTCGAGATTCGATAACTATGCAATACATCTTGAAGATCAAATAGTGACATCGCATGTGCTACTAAAAAACCATTTCTTAAACCACATCATGTACTCTGGCCAGATATTTGTCACACTAATATCTCTTCAAATCGCATAGGATATCCACACTCGCAAGTATGTGGTGAATCCTTGACAACAAAGCATCGACTCCTATATGTGTTGTAACTGTACCCAATCCCGACACCTTATGACCCCAATAGAGTCGGTAAACGAGTCAAAGCACAGTACTAGCATATAGAGTCTCAATGATGTTTCAAGTAGTAAGGACTAATGGTGTACAACCAAAACCGCGAACTTTATCCACTCGATAAGTGATAACCACTTGGAAAGTCCGGATAGGGTAGTTCGATCATTCATCATATGAATATCCATTTGCATGCTTCGAACATCTCTATGTTCCCTACCAATGAAACGTGGTACTCTGCATCGCAAATGCTAGTCTCAAACTCGAGCGATCCTTATCCTTATTATCGGACAGCTCAATCGACTAGGAACAATTTAGAATATACAGTGACTATAAGATGTGTTTCATGATAGACATCTCCATGTTCTACCACATCTTACATACACTATAGTATATTCAAGGTCTTTATCAAAACAACAATAGTATATCACAATATAACAATATGAAGAAAGATAAAGTCATTGCCATTAATAAAAGTGTAAATTATATTAAACAAAAGATTGCTTATACAAAGAGTCATCAAAGCCCTTAGCCACAAGTTGGCTCACCGGGCACCTACTCTTTCAATCTCCTACTTGCCCTAAAGCCAACTAGTCATACTACGTAGACCCATTGCTTCGCGATGTTTGTCAAATAATGGTCCTGGCAAGGGCTTAGTAAGTGGATCAGCGATATTGTCTGCAGAGGCCACTCTTTCGACAATGATGTCTCCTCTTTCCACAATCTCCCGGATGATGTGGTATTTCCTCAGTACGTGTTTGGATCTTTGATGAGACCTTGGTTCCTTTGCCTGAGCAACGGCACCCGTGTTGTCACAGTACACCGGGACTGGACCAACAACTTCAGGAATGACGCCCAACTCTTGGACGAAATTCCTCATCCAAACGGCCTCTTTAGCAGCAGCTGATGCTGCAATGTATTCTGCCTCAGTGGTGGAATCCGCTGTGGTGTCCTGCTTGGAACTCTTCCAAGAGACAGCACCGCCATTGAGCATGAACACAAATCCAGAGGTTGATTTCGAGTCATCCACGTCACTTTGGAAGCTAGAGTCGGTATAGCCTTCCAATTTTAGTTCTCTTCCTCCATATACCATGAACATATTCTTAGTCCTTCGTAAGTACTTAAGAATGTCCTTCACGGCTTTCCAATGCATTTGACCGGTATTAGCTTGATATCTGCTCGTGACACTCAGAGCAAATGCTACATCCAGTCTGGTAGATATCATCCCATACATGATACTACCTATGGCTGACGCATATGGTACATGTGTCATTTTCTCTATCTCTTCATCAGTCTTGGGACACATAGACTTGGATAGAGAAACTCCATGACACATGGGTAGATGTCCTCTCTTGGACCCATCCATTGAAAACCGTTTCAATATGGTGTCGATGTAGGTTGATTGAGTGAGTCCTATCATTCTCTTAGATCTATCTCTATAGATCTGTATCCCTAGAATATATGATGCCTCACCCAAATCCTTCATCGAGAATCTACTTGATAACCATATCTTTGTTGACTGCAACATCCCTACGTCATTCCCAATGAGTAGGATGTCATCAACATAAAGTACTAAGAATGTCACAGCATCCTTAACTACTTTCTTGTACACGCATGGTTCCTCCGGGTTCTTGATGAAACCAAAATCCTTTATTGTTTCATCAAATTTCTGGTTCCAACTTCTTGATGCTTTTTTTAGACCATAAATTGATCTCTGAAGCTTGTATACCTTATGCTCGCTTCCCATGGATGTGTACCCCTCAGGCTGCTTCATATAAGAAAAGCAGTCTTCACATCCATTTGCCATATCTCATAGTCATACCAAGAAGCTATGGCAATAAGGATTCTTATGGACTTGAACATTGCAACTGGTGAAAAGGTTTCATCATAGTCAACTCCTTGTCTTTGAGTATAACCTTTCGCCACCAATCGTGCCTTGTAGGTCAATACCTTACCATCAGGCCCAAGCTTTCTCTTGTAGATCCATTTACACCCTATTGGAACAATTCCATCGGGAGGATCTACTAAAGACCAAACTTGTTTTGTATGAATCGAATCTATTTCCGACTGCATAGCTTCAAGCCATAAATTTGAATCCGCATCAGAAATTGCTTCCTTGAAGTTTCTTGGATCACATACAACATCGGGTTCATCTTGATCCCCTTCAAGAAGAAGACCATATCGAATAGGAGGTCTAGAAGTCCTCTCGGATCTTCTAAGTATAGGCGTGTCTATCAATGGTTCCTGAGGTGTAGGATCGTTATTTTGTATTTCGGGTTCTTCTCGAATTTCTTCGAGTTCCATCATCTCGCCTTTCTTATCCAATAAGAACTCCTTCTCCAAGAAGGTGGCATTCCTTGAAACAAACACCTTTGTTTCAGCAGGATAATAGAAATAATATCCGATTGAATTCTTCGGATACCCTACAAAATAACATAAGGTGGATCGACTATCCAACTTATCTCCCACTGTCTGCTTCACGTAAGCAGGACATCCCCAAATCCTCAAGTACGAATACTTAGGAGCTTTGCCATTCCATAACTGGTATGGTGTTTTGTCCACTGCTTTGGTGTGGACGTTGTTCAACAACAACACCGCCGTTTCAAGCGCATAGCCCCAAAACGAAGGTGGAAGCTCAGTGAAGCTCATCATGGATCGAACCATGTCCAACAAAGTTCGATTACGACGCTCCGATACACCATTCAGCTGTGGTGTCATAGGAGGAGTCCACTGAGAGAGAATCCCATTCTCTTTCAGATAGTCCAAAAACTCGGTACTCAAGTATTCTCCACCTCGATCCGATCGAAGTACTTTAATAGTTTTACCTAGCTTGTTTTCTACTTCAGCCTTGAATTCTTTGAACTTTTCAAATGCTTCAGACTTATATTTCATTAAATATAAATACCCATAACTAGAATAATCATCAGTAAAGGTAATGAAGTAGGTGTGGCCATATTGAGTACCAACTCTAAATGGACCACAAACATCTGTATGGATCAAATCCAACAGATTTTGACTACGCTCAGGTTTCCCCTTAAAAGGAGATTTAGTCATTTTTTCCTTTCAGGCAGGATTCACAAGTAGGTAGAGAGTTAATATCAGACATATCAAACATGCCCTCTCCCACTAGCTTGTTCATCCTCCTTGAGGAAATATGACCTAGCCTAGCGTGCCAAAGGTTTGCCGGGTTTTGGCTATCGATTTTTCTTTTGTTTGTTGTTGCCGGTTTATCAACATAATTTATTGGAACGTCTTTTAGTTTTAAGTTGTATAGATCGTTTTCAAGTTGTCCATTTCCAATCAAACATTCATTCTTGTAAATATTGCAAATCCCATTCACAAAATTGCAAGAATAACCATCTCTATCAAGCATAGAAACAGAAATAATGTTTTTAATCAAATCTGGAACAAATAAAACATCTCTTAAAAGTAACTTAAAACCGTTCTGCAAAATTAAATAAATATCTCCCACAGCTTTAGCTTCAACTCTGGAACCATTTCCGAGCCTCAGCTGGGTCTCACCCATTCTAAGCCTGCGACTTCTTGTTATCACCTGCAAATCATTGCAAATGTGAGATCCACATCCGGTATCCAATACCCAAGAAGTAGTATTAAGTGAAACATTTATTTCAATATAGAACATACCCTTCGCAGTTCGCAACTGCTCTAGATATTCCTTGCAGTTACGCTTCCAATGACCGGGCTTCTTGCAGTAACGGCAAACATCCTTGGATTTTTCCATGTTTGAAGACTTTGTCTTGTACTTCTTCTTGGGTTCAATTTTCTTGGGTGGGGCAGAACGTTTCTTACCCTTTGTACTTGGCCCCTTCTTAGCAGAAGAAGAGGAGCCCACCAAGAAAGCCGGTTTATCCTTCTTTAAAGTGGATTCATATGTCACAAGCATATTGACCATCTCTTCAAGGGAGGCCTCTATCTTGTTCATATTGAAATTCACCACAAATCCGTCAAACGAAGAAGGAAGAGATAGAAGTAGTAAGTCCACGTTGAGTTCATGCTCCAACACCAAATCAAGGGTTACCAACTTCTGTATGAGCCAAATCACTCGTACCCCATGATCACGGACCGAAGTCCCTTCACGCATGCGACACGTCATTAGCTCCTTTACAGTAGCGAACCTTTCAGCCCTCGATTGAGCCCCAAAAAGTTCCTTGAGTTGTACGTGAATGTCAGCAGCATTCACGGTGTCCTCAAATCGCCTCTGGAGTTCATCAGACATCGAGGCTTGCATATAGCATTTGGCCTTGATATCATGGTCCCACCATGTATCAAGTTTGGCTAACTCTTCCGGACTTATGTCAGCTGGTGCTTCCTTCGGAGGAGATTTTTCTAACACGTAGAGCATCTTCTCCGAAGTCAAGACAATCTTCAACTTACGGAACCATTCTGTATAGTTTGCGCCAGTCAATTTATTTTGTTCGAGGATCGAGAAAAGTGGATTACGCGAATTCATATTTATGAAATACTGAAAAGAAACAGACAAATATCAGTGATTGTTTAAGTAATTTACTAAGACATAAAATAGGCGAAATTTATTTTATGAATCTCACTCCCACTATTTTAACGATTTCACTACCCTCTAGTGAAAACGGGAAACTGTTTTCCTTAGTGAGAACATGGAGTCCAATTGACAAACTATGGTCCCGAATAATATCAGTCAACCATAATTTTCAAAAGGTAGAGCCCAATTGCTTCCAAAGCAACCTCCACGTTTTTTACCTCATGTCCAATAAGGGCCCAATAATATGACGCCGTTTATTGTGACATGTCAAGATGACCCATCAATATTAAGTTGTGATGGACGGTCGCCATGTGGATCCCCCAATAATATGAGCCGATCCCATGGGAGTTCCACCCAACTTACAACATGTGTCGATCCAATGTACAACTTTTCGACGAACGGGCCCCCCCAATAATATGAGCCGAACCGTATCCGCGGGTAGCATCTCATACATTGATCGTTGATGGAAGGTAGGAACATTTAAACAAATTTAAATTTCCTTTATTTATCTTGATATCAATTTTAAATCATATTTAAAATGAGGGATTTTAATTTTGAAAATTTGTCTCATCATTTTTTAAAATTTTGTATGCTTGCCGGATTCACACAATTTTGTCTAAAACATGCATACAACAATAATATCACATATTATATAGGATGATCGATTCCATTTCTAATCGACCCGTGGTTGCCAATCACGAGTCTTAGTCCAATCCTAGGTTATATGCAGTATGCAATGCAATCCTATTACATTGAGCTTCCAATTTACATTTCTTCTGTCTTTATTGTCTGCTGGGCCCACCTCCGTCTTCAAATTTTCATCTTCCACTAAATCTAATGTATTTACAATAAATAACAATGACAAGTAGGGGATACATTTTTAAGGGGTGGGAACGGGCCATAAACCAAGCCAACTTTTATTACATATGACAATTCATATTGGGCCATAAACCAGGCCCATTAATAAATCCAACAATAAAAACAAATGTAAATTCCTAACATACACCTATAAAATTGGTCATGGCAATCGATCATCCTTATCCAATAACATTTAATTCAAAATTAATTTATTGGATAACATGCAATGGCAATTTAAATTTAAAAGGATAAAATCATATTCCATATATAAAATCTTATTTTACATAAAAAAATCATATTTTATCTTTCTATCAAATAAAATCATATTTTATCTATAAAATCCAATTTTATACATAAAATCATATTTTACTCAATATATCCATAAGATCATATCTTATCATCAATTGTACCAAAAATAATTAATTTCATAAAATCTGATTTAACGGATAAAATATTTAAATTTTCCAAAAATTCAAATTTATCCAAAAATCAATTTTAAAATTTTCGGACTCGAACAATTCGATCGATCCTCGTGGACCAATCAAAAACAATTTTCGATCGGACCAAAAATAGAATTTTAACATATTAAAATTTTAATTTAAAAATTAAAAATAATTTTTCGCAGGCCGCCCGGGACACTCCCGGGCTGCCCGCGCCCCAAAGGGGCTCGGGCCGGGCAGCCCGGCTGCCCCTAGGGCAGCGACGATCGCTGCGCTGGGTAGCGCCCTGCGCAGCCCTGGGCAGCGATCCAATCGCTGCCCGGGTTTTGCCCGAAATTTTTTTTTTATTATTTTTAAAATATTTATTTTGTTTCAAAAACCGAGGCTTAAAAATTTTTGTACAATCGATTAATTTAATCGCTTGATCTGAGCAACCTGGCTTTGATACCACTGTTGGAAAACGCGGCGATCAGATCAATCAGAATTGATACCCGGTGCAACGGAATTTAAAAATTTTATATGGAACGATTCCATAATGGGTATCAAAACTTTACGATTAAATTGTGTGTGTAAAAATTAAATAACAATTATAAATTTTTACCTCCAATCTCGAATCGAGATTATGGACACCAACAGATTGCTCTGCTCTTGTTGTATATCCCTGGAACTGATGGACGAACTGTTCTTCAATCAGGTCCACGAACGGATAATTAATCCCTCTGATAGATTGCACTAGAAAATCTATCAGAAGTTTCTACGAAGAGAATTAACGAATTTGATCCGTTAAACCAGACTGTAATTCAAAATTCACAGACTGGATTTTCACGAGCAGAGGGGAGGGGGCGGCGGCCACACTAAATAAAATTAGGGTTTTCGAAAATTATTTTGTGACCTGTTGTGTGTAATTTATGTACTTCAATAACTTATTTATAATGTAGGCCGCTAACAGCTTAGGGCCCATTAGTCATAAGTTCAAGCCCGACAAGCAAAGCCCGCATGTTCAGAAATTAATATAAAATTCATCATGACTCCGATTGATAAACCGATTTCACCAATGTGCACAGAAACCATTTCTGCACCTTTTAAAGTCAAGATAAATTTTTCTGAATCCTAATTCAGTGGTTTCCAAAAATGTCCATCCCTATGTCATTTTAGGAAATCTTAATCCTCTACTCATAATTAAGAAGTCCAACTTCTTTGTTCATTAAATTTAACTATCTCAACGGGGATTAAAAATCCATTACTCTGTGTGACCCTCAATGGTTCAGGGATACAGCTAGCCGTGGGCTCACAACTCCTTGTGACTTGGAACAACAATTTCCGACTTGCCCATCGAATCATGGTAAGAGCGCCTAGCAACATCGCCCCATGATTCCCTAGGTATCACTGATAGTGCCTGCAAGAACCAATAGATTTTGGTTAGCGTACAGTACGGTCCCTTCATCCATATATCCCGATCGAATCAACAACCATTGGTAAATCGAGAGTCGTTCGAGATTCGATAACTATGCAATACATCTTGAAGATCAAATAGTGACATCGCATGTGCTACTAAGAAACCATTTCTTAAATCACATCATGTACTCTGGCCAGAGATTCGTCACACTAATATCTCCTCAGATCGCATAGGATATCCACACTCGCAAGTATGTGGTGAATCCTTGACAACAAAGCATCGACTCCTATATGTGTTGTAACTGTACCCAATCCCGACACCTTATGACCCCAATAGAGTCGGTAAACGAGTCAAAGCACAGTACTAGCATATAGAGTCTCAATGATGTTTCAAGTAGTAAGGACTAATGGTGTACAACCAAAACCGCGGACTTTATCCACTCGATAAGTGATAACCACTTGGAAAGTTCGGATAGGGTAGTTCGATCATTCATCATATGAATATCCATTTGCATGCTTCGAACATCTCTATGTTCCCTACCAATGAAACGTGGTACTCTGCATCGTAAATGCTAGTCTCAAACTCGAGCGATCCTTATCCTTATTATCGGACGGCTCAATCGACTAGGAACAGTTTAGAATATACAGTGACTATAAGATGTGTTTCATGATAGACATCTCCATGTTCTACCACATCTTACATACACTATAGTATATTCAAGGTCTTTATCAAAACAACAATAGTATATCACAATATAACAATATGAAGAAAGATAAAGTCATTGCCATTAATAAAAGTGTAAATTATATTAAACAAAAGATTGTTTATACAAAGAGTCATCAAAGCCCTTAGCCACAAGTTGGCTCACCGGGCACCTACTCTTTCAGAATCTTCGCACTCTGCTCCATCCACATCTCTTATTGCTACCCCTCAAACTGAAAGACTCTGCTGAGTTTGAGATGTCCTTCGCTCAATTCTTGGAAAATTTTAAAAAGGACAATGGTTCATATTCAAAGCCCACTGTGCCAATTTATGTTGATGAGCCCGATGCTGAGATGGCTTACGAATTTTTTGACAACAGACCCTCAAATTCCACAAGCTTTTCCAGTTCTTCCTCTAAGATATTCTTTTGTTGGTGCTGAGTCAGAATCTAATTCTGAGGACAATGAGGTGTCTGATGTTGCTGCTGAGGATGTTGGCAACATGGATGATGACAAGATCGAATCCCAAGATGGGTATTGTAGTAGCTCAGTTCTATTTTACAATATTAAGTGATTTAAGATTAAGTGATTTAAAAATGTAAATAAAATGTCATATAATTTTAAAAGTGGCAAACATGTTTAAGGAGTCATTATTTGGTGAAAATAAGTGAAAAATCAGATCCAAAACGTCCAAAATGATAGAAAAGGTCCCGAAGGTCTCAGATAGTCCAGAAGCAGCCAAACGAGTTTGGAAGGACCGAAGCAATTCGGAGCATCCGGACCAGTTTGGACCGTCTGAACCCAGATCGGACCATCCATTCTCAACCATGAACCAGGTGTCAAAATGCATCCAAACCCAGATCGGACCGTCCAATCCCTAGCCTATAAATATGCATCCAAACTTCATTTTCAGATGCAAAATTGAGGGGATTTCGAACCCTTAGTCTATATTTGAGTTTTTTGGGTTATATTCTCGAAGGTCGGGCACTAGCAAGCTGCTACGGGGCTTGTAGCAGAGTTGTGCTTGGGTTAGGGCATTTGACATAAGCGGGCTAACGACAGACGCAGATATAAGTCTAGAATCTGATTAGCTTTTGGGAGTAGTTATTAGCCTAGTTAAGGCTTTTAGATCAGTATTAGTGATGCATGGAAATATTGGCTTGTAGGCTTGGACCCTAGAGTGGTGCTTCTAGGACTGCTTTTATAGAGATGCGCAAGTACAGACTGAGATAGCCAGCTGAATATACATGTTTATGTGTTGCATGATTATGTGTTGCATTATTATTTGTCATGAGATGCTTGATATATTGTTCATGATTTGTATGTGGCATTTGCATACCATGTTGAGCATGTTATCCTTTCGAGATAACCAGTTGTTCTAGATCGCTCAGCCCTAGGGTTGTTTTTATTATACGATCAGGTATCGTGTGACACCCACTGAACCGATGGGGCAGCGTGTGCGGTTTACCCAGGACAATGATAGTCCAAGATCGGGTTCAATATGAGTGGAACCCACTGAATCTTTGGAACAACATGCGCATACTGGAGGCGTCTATGTTTTCTGAGCATGATTTTCCAGATATGATCCAAGTTTATCTAGAGAATTCATATTTCATGTTTCATGCATCATATAGACTTGTATATTCGATACATTACGTACTGGGCATTAGCACTCACGTCCCTTCTTTCATCTCGGACACCCCATTAAATAGGGCAGGTTTGCAGGTGGACCAGAAGCGAGATCAGTGGTTGGTCGGTGACCAGGTCTTGGTAGCAGGGGTCACCAGATGGGTTTTAGATTAAGATTTTATTCGGTATTTATTCGATTTGGTTGTATTTAAGATTTAATTATCTTGGGTTTGAATATCTTTAATAGCTTCTGCTGTGATTTATCTGTTCATGATTAATTAAGTTTAAATGCATGCTTAACTTTCTGATTAGTAGGTGATCACGGAGCGGGTCACTACAGGTATGATCTCTCCAACTCATTCTCTGATAAGTTTTATTCTGATGTTGTTGCTGCTCTTTGGCCACTGTATGAGAATCGTGGTCTGATAGATGAACGCAATCTGGACAGACCTTCTTTCTAGAAGTACAATATGGTCTCCTTTTTGGTGGACACAGAACAACTCTCCACTGTATCTAATGTGGTTCCTTATTGTACATATCTCGTCCATGAGTTCTAGTGCAATATTACTGCTGCCGTGGGAAATGAAAACTCCCAAAAGTATGGAAGAGTCTTTGTGCGGGGTCGCCTTTATGAGTTTACTCCCTCCATTATCAACGGTACCTATGGAACTCCTGACTCTAAAGAAGACACTCCTGAACTGCACATTGATGACATCATTGATGTGCTTACAGGAGGACTAGTGAAGAAGTTTCCTCACCATCCAATACAGCTCTCAACTGCATGCCTGACTTCTTTCTACTCTGTTCTCGAATCTCAACAAATTTTTTGTTTTTTTTAAAATAGGGGTGCGCTCGGTCAGTTAAAAACTGTCGACCGAGCTCCCTCCCCTAACCCAACTCTCGGGTTGGGGATTTCTGGGCTGTGCTCGGTATGCCAAAAAGAGCAGACCGAGCACAACTCTGGGCAGTCTTTTTCCCCTGTTTCCAGCAGCAAAAGGGTTGCTCTTTGAACCTCCTCTTTACATGATTTTCCAATCTAAAACATACACAACATCTATACCAAGTTTTAAACATGTTCATAAGTCTATATCACATTCATCTAGTGATCCAAATACAAGATAAGCTAAGTTATCAAGAAGACTACAACAACTAGAACATGAATACAAAGTTCTTGTTTCCTTTCTAACATGTCTAACAATTCAAACCATTCAAGGTACATGTTCACTTGCTTAAAACCCGAGTCCTCACATGCCAAGATTTATCTCGATCTATCCTTGTCGTTGTTGACTCGATCTCGCCCCACCTATTGCCATGAACACATACAAACAAAGCAATAGCCGGATAATTTCGGTGAGAAACATAATTCCCAGTATAAACGATATGAACATGTCATAAGGCTTAAACAAAAACACAATGCATGTTCCAAAGAAAAGGATATCAAGTCTGAAACAAAGAGTTCTTGGTTCTTGGGATCCCGGGGAATAAAATCTTTAACTAACCACCGACTCTCCCTCTCGAGGTGGAGTCAAACATCTTAAATCCCTTGACTTTGGTATAATTATAGTAAGCCATCTAGCTCTAGGATTAAATCTATATTCCTGGTCACTTTCTACAACTTACCAAACGTCAATTGCAATCTAGGCCGCCAAGCCCTCTATGCGTGTTGGTTTTGGCTCAAGAGGATTGCATACAAAGCTAATGTAAATCAATATATAACAAGCCAAAAGCCATACATATAACTTATGCTAGCACAAGAAAGGCCATGTAAGCATACAAACAAGTAAATCAACTAAGCATACAAGTATGTGGTTTAAGGGAATTCGAGAATTGTATCTATCTCGAATATTCTGTCCCTTCAAGGTTGTATTGATTTATACCTTTCTTTGTCGAGTCAAAATGTACTTCAAAGCTGAAAACATAACATCAATAACATATATCAAATTCTCCTCGAAGTCATTGAAAGTCGAACAATCAAACTAACTTCAAACCTCAAGCTTAAACTCTTTTTCGATTCAAATCCGGATTCTCGAAGTCGAATAATTCAAGACAAGGCTGAAAATGAAGTGATAACAAGAGATAAAATCAGCTAACAACACCATCTAAACATAGCTACTATGATAGACTCAAAAGTGTAGCAATTTCTGAAATCGACGGCGTAACGGCTAAAAAACCGGCAACCGAATTAATATCCAACACAAGATACCACATCATTTTCATCATATTCTCCAACACCATAACAATATACATACACAGCCAAACATATCAGAAAAGGAAGGGTTCGATTCTTGCTTCCTAAAATCATATAAAACCCAAACGATAGTCTTTTATCGAGCCGTCTTCGAATACATATTTGGTACTATCACATAGACGCATAGAGCCAAGAATAAGCCAAACCCATCTTCCACATAAAAATTAATTATGAGAAAAATGAATAAAACTTGTACCAAAACGTATCTCTCGGAGCGTTGATCGTAGATATATATTTATCTCGAATTTTTGGCAGCCGAATCACAAGATATCAAAGCTCGAAGACCCAAAAATGGCGTTGGGCAAGGTTCTGATTTCTTTCTCTTTGAGCTGATAGTAATACACGTTGATGATGATGAGTAAGCAATTACAATTGAGATATATATTGCATATTTGCAGTTTAGTCCCTGAAGTTTTGGCTATTTGCAATTCAGTACCCGAAAAAGCGATTTAATTCAGTTTCAATCATAATTCATTTAAGAATATTAGAATTTAATTTTAAACTCTAAATATTCCTAAATTAAATATTCTTGGATTAAAATTAGATAATTCCGGGCCTTACAACTGGACTCCATCTTCCAACTCAATCATGGTGACTAGAATACAAGTCAAGACCTTGTATGCAATGGAAATGAATGCCAAGTTCAATTTTGAGAAGCTGGTTTTCCGCACTGTCCTGACATTTGCGGATGGTGGACTCAAGTTCACCAGTTTGCCTTTCCCTTCTCTCACATTTCGCATTCTGGAATCACAAGGCTTTGTTCATGTAGAGGATGAACCACTCCTTGTTAAGGAAGAAACAATCAAGATTGTCCCTGATTTTCTCAAGGGGAATCGAAGAACTGATCTACCTTGGATGGGTGGATCTCAGAGGACTAGTGTTGTTGCTCCCAATGTTTCCCACATCAACCCCACAACACCATAATTTGTGCAACTTTCCACCACCTATCTCCAGTCCCAAATCAAGTTTGTTGAGTCTCAGATTTTGAATGTTCATACTATCATTGCACACAACACTGAGCAAGTTGCTGAGTACAAGCTTCTTCTTGACATTTCTGTACAAAAAGAGGAGAGAATGATGATGCTAAAAATACTAGAATTGAAGTTGGACTTGATGCTGGAGAAAAATCTGGACCATCGGAAGTTCCAAATGAAGAAGAAGAAGACACTTAGGATTTTCTTAGCCTTTCCTTTGCTTTTGTGTTTTTATCTCTTAGCTCTATTTTTAAAGTATTAAGTCTTTCTCTGGTTGTTCTCTTGCTTTGATTAATTGAAAACTTCTAACTGTTAGTTCTCTGTTCATTTATTGACTAATTTATCTAACTCAGGGGGAGAAACTAATGCTTTGTTTTGTCCAAAAAGGCAAAAAAAAAATGGAGATTGAAAGAAAACGTCTTGGTTTACAAGACATAAAATCTATTCAATTATTAAGTTGATAATTGATATATATATCTCACGTTTCATTTGTTTCCATATTCTAAGACTCTATCAAAAGAAAAAAAATCATCTACTTATAGGAAAAAGATTGAAGCGTGAAAGAATAGAGAGAACAACGTGATTTGACAGAGAACTATTCTGAAGACCAAGCTATCAAAGATCCATCACTCTGGTTGAAGAATTCTAGCCACTGTTTGGTGTTTGCGGTGGTGTTTTACAACATCGGTATACAACATCGTGAACACTGCTTAGCAAAGTTCCCTCAGGATTCTTTCTTGCGGTCTTAGTTATCCTACTCCACCCTTTGGTTTTCTATACTTGTTTTATAGTTGTTAGGGTTTGATTTTCATATCTCAATTGTTAGATATATTTGATCTTTTTTTATACTCTCTATTTTTCGTTTTCAATCTAGGATTGAATTTAGAGTGTGGTTTGGATTTCTCTACTTGTTGAGAATCTGAATTTTATAGGAATTACTAGGATTGAATTTTGTAATTGGATATTACTTTATTCTAGTAATTATTTTTTTCCTAGAGGCATCACACAAGTGCTTGCATTTGTGCACAGTTATTTTCTCTGCTTAATTATTTTTTCTTAATTGTTTTTATTCAAACATATTAAGTTTTTGTTGATGTTGTTTTTTATGTTACCAACATCATAGGACAACATCAGTGCATTACGTTTTAGAATATTTCTATCATGTCATGTCGATACTTTTCAAGACTAATCAATTATAGCATCAAGATGTGTTTTGAGTGTGTCCACTGGATGCGTAATCATAAAAAAGGTAAATGGGGATACGAAGCCCTCAAAATGGATATGAGCAAGGCATATGGTCGAATCGAATGACCGTTCTTGAAAGAAATGATGACCAAGCTAAGGTTTGCGCCAAGGTGGACCGAAAATATTATGAACTGTGTGAATTCTGTGAAATAAATCTTTGTCCAAAACCAAGAGATGTTTGGCTCTAATCAACCACAACAAGGTATTCGTCAGGGCGATCCCTTATCCTCATACCTCTTTGTGATTTGTGCACAAGGGTTATCTTCTATGCTCACAACTATGGAGACTCAGAATGAATTACAATTTACAAGGCGTTAGGATCGCTACATCTTGCCTTACAATCTTGCATCTATTCTTCGCGGATGACATCCTTACATTCTTCAAGTCAAAGGTCCAGGATAGTTCTAAAGTGAGAGATTTCTTGAAGAGATATGAAATCGCATCTGTACAACTGATTAATTTTGAAAAGTCAGCATTGTATTTTAGCCCGAACACCTCTGCAGAAACTATTGAAGCGATCAAGACAATATTTACAATATGGGTAGTCCAAGGTCATGAAGTATATTTGGGCCTACCGAATCTCTCCATGCGCAACGAGAGAATGAAATTTTCTACCTTAAAGTGATGTTCTTGAAAAGAATCAGAAGCCGGGCACACAAACGTTTCTCAGTGGGTGGCAAGGAGGTACTGATTAAGTCGGTATTGCAGGCTATTCCGACATATGCGATGTCATGTTTTTGCATACCACGATCAGTTTGCAAGGAGATTGAAATGGAGTGTGCGAATTTTTGGTGGGATATGGATAATGGAAAAAAGACACATACACTGGAAACAATGGGACAAACTGTGTGACGAAGCAGTTGGGTGGGTTAGGATTCCAGTGACTCACCCCGTTTAATCAGGCACTATTGACTAAGAAAATTTGGAGGATGATTAGACAACCGTAATCTTTGCTATCTAAAGTGCTCAAGGCAAGATACTTTAAATATATGGATATAATGAGTGCCCCATTAGGAAATAATCCCTCCAATATTTGGCGCTCAATGCTCTGTGGCTGAGAGCTATTGGAAAAGGTGTTGCATTGGCGTATTGGTGATGGGAATTCAGTACGGATATTGAAAGACAAATAACTACCAAACTTCCATGGCGTAATCAATCATCCCACTCAGATATCCGAAGACCAAAGGATGTGTTCATTAATATCGGAGGGGGCGTGGAACGAATCATTAATTAGTTCCAAATTCTCTCCGTATTACTCTGAAAAAATCTTAAGAATTCCCCTTCTCTCAATTTATGAGCCGGATACTAAATATTGGGATTTGATAATAAGGGTCGCTACACAGTCCGAAGTGGCTACAAGATAGCGTGTCATCTATTATCACCACCAGAATACCAATCAAATTATACACCTTAGTTGTGGAAATTCATGTGGAGTTTAAATATACCTCCTAAAATCTTGATGTTTTGGTGGTGCCTATCGCAGGACACTATCCCCGCTGTGGCCAACTTGAGACAACATCATGTACCATGCTCGGAATCATGCCTGCTATGTGGGTTCCACCGAGACAGTACAATCATGCGCTCTTCCTTTGTGCTCTAGTAAGAAAGTACTGGAAAAAGACCAACCTCTGGAACATAGTGGCAAACCTTCAAGATACGAACACCTTGTATAGCTGCCTTTGGATCCAAGCCAATACAGACAAAGAAACTTTTGAGGGGCTGGCTACTTGTGCAAGGGGCCTATGGAATATCGGATGGAAGCTATATATGTGAGCAAAGGTAATAAGATAAACCATGACTCGAATTGGTGTGATAGACTGTTGCATGATTACCAAATGGCCAGACTGAAAATTGCATCCTTTGCAAAATGAGCCAAACCAATCAGAGCCCTCTCTCTGGATGGCCCCGCCACCAGGAACTTTACAACTGAAGTTGATGCGCGTGTAAACGAAAGGCTAAACAAATATGGAGTTGGAGGGGTGGTATGAGATTCTCAAGGAAATAAAATTTATGCTTTTGGGATGAGCATCTCAGCACCTACATCAGTTGTCGAAGGTGAGCTTATAGTTATTCAAGAAGGGGTGACATTTTTTCCTATGCGCGGGGACTACAAAGATATTTTTGCCTACGCGCGAGGACTACGAAGATTCCGGGTTGTTTCTGACTCATTAGTCACAGTGCAAGCAATCACAGGGATTGATGAGTATCTTCATTACACATGACCACGTATTCGGTTGATTAAAAAGCTTTTGGATCAGGCTCAAGCCCTAAACCTTCAACAGTTCAGAAGATCAACAAACTTTGTGGCGCATATTATTGCTCGTTTTACTTCTTATTCCCTCTCTCTACTTGTTTGAGAGAGTGAAAATTTTCCTGTTTGGTTAGAAATATTTTAATTTAACGTTTTAGCCTTTAATAAAAGTGACAATTTTCCTCTCAAAAAAATTTACGAGAGTAGAGAGAATTTATATGAGTCAATACACGATTTTTATTGAACTCAGTCACTCATATTTATACGAAAAAATAATATAATACAAATCTTTACATATATTATCTTGATCACAAATTTTTTAAATCTACATAGATAAAGATAATCATCTATAATAACAATATATTTATAACACTCCCTCTTAGATGATTAATTGCACAAGCAGCCGATTCTTCAAAATCTCCATTTGGCAATGTGGATATTTGAGAACGTCATCGGGACTCAAGTGTTGTCTCGTTAAAACTTTGACAGTAAAACCCAGTAGAAAAAATTTTAACGAAGGGAAAAGAGTACAAGAATAGATACTTTCTTTGGATATCTTTCCGATAATGGATGTGCCTCGTTAAAATTTTATTAAGAAAAAACCAGTGGGACAAAATCTTAATGAGTTAAGGAAAAAGCGTACGACATCACGTCACTTGTTAATTGCCTCATTGAAAACCTTATTATGAAAAGTCACGTGGAAAAATCATAAACAAGAGAAAAAAAAAAAACTTTAATTGTTCTTCCCCTTGCAAACATCACTTGAATTTATTAACTCTTAATATTTCAATCTCATGCACTGATTTGCCAAAAATTGATGCATGTTATGACTTCGCCCTTAGTTATGATACCTCAAGAACCAAATATCTTTTCTTCTATTTCAAGTTGGCAAAAATGATATTTTTTGCATCAAATCCTTCTATAAATTTTTATATATCACCCTAAAGTTAATGCATTCATGAAAAATGAAAACATTTTCTCATAATCAACTTCAAATTTATTGAGAAGCTTTTATATCCAGTTTTTTAGGGAGATCTTCACTGGATCAATTTCCACTGCTTTAGGAGCGCACTCTTTGCTTTCCCCTATACCCTAATTCATAAATAGCTAAATTATAAATATGTTGCAGCAAGTAGATAAGAACATGGTGAACATAAATCCATCAAAGGGAACCAAAGAAACACACAACAATCAAGCGTTCTTCACATGGGAAAATGCGCTTATTAACCCATCTCATGCTCATATTTTCACTTTTCTTTGAAGTTTCGATAATCAATCGTCATTTAGAACACTTCATAGTACCAAAGGTCACAACTCACAACCCAGAAAGTAATCCCAATGACCCTGACACCAATTTCATTGAACTCGAGATAATCAACATTCCAGAATGTCATCTCAAGCCTTCCCAACGTTATCACAAGTGTAATACAGTTGTGCAATGGAAGAACTTTTCTCCAGAATCCCGCAAACTGCAAAACCAGAAAACACCAATCGCCGCAGAATGCAAGAGACATGAACCGTAGAAGTATGAGATGCTCATTCTACCTGGCAAGTAACCGGCATAAATGGATACTCCAACTGACAATCCAAAATCAACCGTATCATTTCCTAGGGGCCTCACGAACTCCAAACCTTTTTCAATTCCTTTCTCATTGTCAACTCAACATTTCAAGCATGGTTTATTTTAATAATCAACCACATTTAGAGAACTAATGCAGGTATTCATTGAGCAAAATATATCACAATCATCAACTTCACAAGCCGAAAATGATAGGTTTGCTCATTTTTCCGACAGCTTAGTTTCACTATAAATATATACTGTGGAAAATAAGATAATAGGTGCCATCGGCAACGTTTTAAGGTGGTCATCCCCTCCATGGTCATACACAAATGATAAAACCCAGAATCTTATGACCAGAAAACCAGAAACGACACAAAAACGATCAAAATGCATGATTCAAATTCCAAAAGACCCAACATGTATATGAGAACCCACTTTCATAAAATCACCCAAAAAGAATCAAACTTGACCTACATGTTAATATTAATATTCATAATTAAGCATCGACGCAGCAAAATGGACATGGAAAAAATTGTTTACCAAGACAACATATCATTAGGAACTTGAAACAGAGCAAACTCACAACAATTTCTGCAAAACGGCCTCTACAATGTAAAATTAATAATATTAGTAATAACACAACACCATCAATACAACAAATAATAGACAAATGCACACTCATTCACCTTCCTCGGCCACATACAACCAACCATAATCAAAATGTCGACCAGCCATATGACCAAAAATCAAATATCCCAATTAGTTCCCTGTTTTAAACACCAATTTCTAACAGACCCATCCGTATAATCGAAATACAACACCAAGAATGGGTGAAGTCGTAAACTCACAAGCGAAAAAGTTTACCATTTTATTCATTCTTTTTAATCGATTTAGAATATAGAAATAGATATAGATAAAAGTTCAAGGGACCATTTGCACACGATCTCATATTAGTATATAGAAATTCTCAGTATATTTTCAACAGGAACAATTCACAAAACTTAAGAGGTAAAGGTCTAAGTGGAACACACAGAAATCAAAGGAGTCAATAATCATAAATAAAGCAACTCTTCGATGTCGTGGAAACATTTCAAACAGACTCTCCTACAAAGGAAAAGAAAGTACACTTGGATGAATCAGAGCGCCCAACATACTGTAATTTCAATGGCTGCTCATTGGCTGACCGCAATCCACACCACAAAACTTCAACCCCAACTCTAATCGTCGTCGAAGCTGATCTTCAAGTGTTTCTGTATTTTTCAGGGGGGAATGAATGGATGTAATATCCAATATTTTTTAGAAACTGATCAAGTGATGCAAAATTTCGCCTACTTGCAAATTTACAATCCCAAAAAATCAAAGAAATGGCAAGTCCTCAACCATGTCGAGTAGCCACAGTCTACTATCTGGATTCAATTAGAGTGGAAGTTTCTTTGACAGCGTGAGGCCATAATGGGGAAAGAGCAACAACTTTTCCGATGATGATCAATGTTGGCGACAAGAGCTGATGTGACAGTATTTCATTTGCAAGATCCTGCAATTTAGCAAACACGATCCTTTGCTGAGGGGTGGTTCCTCGCTCAATGGCAGCAGCTGGTGTGTCCTGAGGCAAGCCGTGGTACATCAGTTTGGCAGCTAGAGAAGGGAGAGTCGACAAGCCCATATATACAACAAGAGTCGAATCAGGATCTGCTGCATTCTCTGCCACATATAGAGGATCTGTTCCTCCCTTCTTTGAGTGCCCCATCAGAAATCTGACGCTATTAGAAACTCCACGGTGTGTCAATGGAATTCCTAATTCAGCTGCTATCCCAGAAGCTGCGGTTATACCTGTCACAAATTCACAGAGACCGTCTTAGAATTACAATTACGAGAGAAAAATGACCGCCAACTTTTCAATGGCAGTGAGCCAGATCTAAGATACACCAGCCAAGAGAAAAATAAGACATGGATGGATTTAATGCTTAGCCATTTTTCGAACAAAATATAAGCAAATAACAGTATGAACAAATATTATTTTAAAATCAATATACCTGGAATGACTTTAACGTCGATTCCTTGTTGTTGCAGAAAGTCCACCTCTTCTCCACCCCTTCCAAATACCTAAAATCAACCGTTCTAGTACTCATTGTCGAATTCTTCCTTGAAACATTGTCTACCTACTACCGTGTGTGCTGACTCAAGATCACCATAAAAATCAAGGTTCAGGTGAACTTACCAATGGATCCCCGCCTTTAAGCCTCACAACAGTGGCTCCAGCTTCAGCAAAACTCAAGAGCAACTCATGAATTTCCTCCTGCTCAAGCACGCAAGTATAAGGGCGTGTTTGCAATTACTAAAAAAAAGTGATTATTAGCTTTTGGCTTAAAAAAATCATTTTTGTGTGTTTCTTAAACCTAGATACCTAGATTATGTGTTAGCTTATACTTAACTTAATTGAAATCCAAAAGCTAGTCATGTAGTGATTATGATTCTCCAAAAGTGATTCAAATAAGAAGGTCATTGTTAAAATCACTCTAATCACTTATTTATCAAACACTACCTAACTTTGATTTTTAGATTTTCCCATTTGTTTCCAAACACTACCAACTTTTGATTTTTCTTAACTTTTTTATAATTTATAAATTAATCACTTCTACAAAAGCACAATCTATTGCAAACACTCCCTAAATATATTTTCCCCACGAAAAAACAAATCATAGGAGCACAACAATGTACAAGAATATTTTGGTTGACCAATTTTATTGGCAAATAAGTTTACCAATTCAGAGCCTCTCAGGCAACACAAACAGGATAAAATGGATTTTAATCACAACAAAGCAAGCTAGACAATATCACACCTTTAATATTTTCTCGAGACAAAGTTCAAATGTTTATCTTGAGAAATGGTATAACGTGGGAGAATAGTAAGTGATCGATCATCGGAAGAACGGCCTTAACAAGACATCTAGACCATCGAGCTACGATACAATTTAAAATATCATACAATTACCATTAGCAGGCATACACTAGGTTCTTTCTTTTTTCTTTTTTTGGATAAGAAACGAAGGCATCCAATAGATTTTATCATTAGGATTCGAGTATAATGAGCGTATCTCTTACTAACAAGAATCCAGTAACCCAAAGCTATAGTTTGACAAAACAATTCGCATTTCAAGTGTACATAACAAGTACCGTTTACTTTTCAAAAAAAAAAAAAAACAAGTACCGTTTAATTTACAACACTCTGCATGACATTAGAATGCCAATTTGAAGTCATATAATTCATAAATCCCCATTAAAAACCAATCAATTGAAATTCCAATTTACAGAATCTTAACCAAAGATTCGTGTTACTCATCAATCACAATTCAAAAGCACTCTACTACCGAATTTTCAAGCTTCAAAAGACATTGATTACGTAAAAGTACCCAACTCAAATCTGAAATTTATCTCCAAATTAATTCAATGAAAGCACTCGTAACCATAAATTAAACAAATAATCAACCAACCCGAGTTCTGCTATGGTATCCAGCAGTCTTCCCAACATAGAGAAGCCTCGCATTAGGCCCCACCAAATTCAACACATCATTGGAGACCAATCTGTCGTACAACACAAGATCCGCGCTCTCTATCACTCTCAATGCCTTGAGCGTCAGCAGCTCCGGGTCCCCAGGCCCCGTGCCCACCAAGAACACATTTTTGGGCCCTCTCTCATCAAACCCATTTTCATTTCTCCTCTTTTCACTCAAAACTTCAAGCAATTTCTTCAGCTCAAGCAGCTGCGATGCTATATCGTAATCCCTGATGAATTGTTGATCACTCGAAGGGAAAGAAGAGAAGGGCTGCTCGGACTGGTCCTTGTACAGCCAGCTTTCTCTTTCGTACCTCTCAACAGAATGCTTTTCTGTGAAAGGCGAAGCCTTTCTTGAATATGAAGCGCAATTGACAACATTCACTTGTCTGCGGTAAAAAGATGTTATTTTTCTAGATTGAACCACTGTGGCAGAAGAAGTTGAAGGAACAAGATTCATGGGAAGGTCCAGAAATGCGATGTATGAGTGTTTGCAAAGTGAGAGAACTGAGGCTTTATACACTTTTTTGAATGGGGCTAAGATGTGGGGAAGATACAGAGTTGAATTCGAACTCTATAGGAGTCTTTTGTCCCTGAGCTTTAGGGGTTGATGATGAGGCAAACTTGGTGACCTCTTGAGAATCAAATAAGGACATTTTCTCGTTCTTTTGGTAGTCCTGGCCCCTCGGAGACCGGACAATCTTAATCGAGATGAATATTATAAAATTTGAATCATCGAATTAGGCTTCGTAAAAATACACAAAATATTCCTATTCGGTTCGATTTGTTTGAATCTTGATTCCAGCAATAATAGATCTATAGCCCGATGTATGCAATTTGGGTTCGATTAGGATTCCTCAAACTAGGGTTAGAAATAGATCTGAGATCTGGATACCATCAGATGCGGGTACGAGACTCAGATATTTCTATGACTGCTTTTAGAACCAGATACAGACATTATAAATTTTTGGTGATGCCATTTGGTTTGACGAATGCACCGGTAGTCTTTATGAATCTGATGAATTAGGTATTTCAAGAATATCTAGATAGATTCGTCATTGTCTTTATTGATGATATTCTTGTCTATTCTCATGACAAGGATGAGCATGTACAACATTTGAGGATTGTATTGCAGACGTTACGAGATAAGCAGTTGTATGCGAAATTGAGCAAGTGTGAATTTTGGCTTGATCGGGTAGTATTTTTCAGTCATATGATTTCTAGTGAAAGAATATCTGTTGATCCTAGTAAGATAGAGGCAGTGCTGAACTGGTCTCGTCCGACGACGGTTGCTGAGATTCGAAGTTTCTTGGGTCTAGCTGGATATTACCGTCGGTTCATCGAGAATTTTGCGCATTTGGCCAGGCCTTTAACTCAGCTTACACGGAAAGATGTTGCCTTCATATGGTCCTCGGATTGTGAGGAGTCATTTCATGAGCTGCGTAGATGTCTTACTACTGCACCTGTACTAGCTCTACCTTCTGGATCAGGAGGTTATATTATCTACACTGATGCCTCTGGTCAGGGGCTAGGTTGTTTTCTGACACAACATGGACATGTTATTGTCTATGCTTCTCGACAGTTTAAGACGCATGAGAATAATTATCTAGTGCATGATCTTGAGTTAGCCGCCATTGTATTTGCGCTCAAGATCTGGAGGCATTATATTTATGGCGAAAAATTTGAGATATTCACGAATCATAATGGTTTGAAATATTTATTCACTCAGGCGGAATTGAATATGCGACAGAGAGCTGGATGGATCTCCTGAAGGATTATGATTGTGAAATCAAATATCATCCAGATTCTGCTAATCTTACTGCTGATGCTTTGAGTCAGCAGGTGAGACTTTCTGCACTTCAGACTAGTGAATTATCTCATATGATTCAGGAGTGATGTTGATTGAGTTTTACACTCAAGAACAATAAAGGAAGAAATTAAATTCGTTTGTATACTATTTTATCTGAGCCTACACTGTATTCTCGGATCAGAGAAGCTCAGATATCTGATGTTAAGACTCAGCGATTGGCACGTCTAGCCGATGGAGTTAATACATCTGGATTCCATTATCAGGCAGATGGTTTATTATGCTTATCGAATCGAGTGGTTGTACCTAATGATGCGGAGCTCAGGAACGCTATTCTATCTCAAGCTCACAGGAGTCGATTATCAGTTCATCCTGGAAGCATGAAAATGTATAAGGACTTGCGAACCAGATTTTGGTGGAAGGGAATGAAGCGAAGTTTATATTAGTTTGTTTCTAGATGTCTTGTTTGTCAACAGGTCAAGGCTGAACACCGACAACCAGGTGGATTACTGCAGAATCTTGAGATTCCTGAATGGAAGTGGGAGCACGTGACTATGAATTTTGTCACCCACTTGCCTATGACTTCACGCCAGTGTGATGCTATCTGGGTTGTTGTTGACTGTTTGACGAAATCAGCACACTTTGTTCCTTACAACTGGGAGTATTCTTATGATTGCATGGCACGCTTATACATCCAGGAGATAGTGCGGTTGCATGGGATTCCAGTGAGCATAGTCAGTTAAAGAGATCCGCGGTTTACCTCACGTTTCTGGGGTAGTTTTCAACAAGCGTTGGGTACCAATCTGAGTTTGAGCACTGCATATCATCTGAAGACTGATGGTCAGTCAGAGCGCACTATTAGTACGCTGGAGGATATGCTACGTTCTTCTGTCATGGACTTTGGCTTATCTTGGCAGGATCAGTTACCTTTGATCGAATTTGCCTACAATAACAGTTATCATCGTAGTATTGATATGACACTTTTCGAGGCATTGTATGGTCGAATATTTTGTGCTCCGTTATTCTTGGATGAGATAGGAGAATGACAAGTTGAGGATCTCGAGTTGGTGCAGCAGATTGTAGACAAGGTAGATTTGATCAAGAGGAGGATTAAAACTGCTCAAGATCGGCAAGCCAGTTATGCTAATATTCACCGCAGGCCACTTCAGTTCGAGCTTGGTGAATATGTGTTCTTACGAGTGTCACCTTTAAGGAAGGTGATGAGGTTCGGTCTAAAAGGCAAGTTGTCACCCCGTTTCATTGGGCCTTTTCAGATACTGGAAAAGATCGAAGATGTTGGATATCGTTTGGCGCTACTGCCATATCTTTCCAGTATACATGATGTATTTCATGTGTTGTTACTTCGACAGTATATAGCTGATGAATCTCATGTTATCCAGCCTACTGACGTTCAGCTAGAGCCAGATCTGTCGTATGTTGAACGACCACTCTGTATCCTAGATAGGAAGGAGAAAGTTCTTCGGAACAAGACTATACGACTTGTGATGGTATAGTGGCAGCGACGAGGCGTCGAAGAAGTAACTTGGGAAATCGAGAGTCGTATGCGAGCAGAATATCCTGAGTTGTTTGCTTTGTACTTTTGATTACCATGTAAAGATGTAATTACAGTTTTTATAATAAAACATGATTTGATGTTTCATATTGTTATCTTGATTTGTCTTTAGATTGTATTTTGCGGACGAAATATCTAAAGATGGGAATAATGTAGTTACCCAGAACCCATTTTAAGATAATAATATGTTAAACATGATTAAGGATTAGTAATTAACCAATTTCGAGGCTTAATCGGACTTCAAAATCAAGAATTGGACTTTTACTATTTGGGACAGTTTGGACGGTCCGAAGAGGACTTCGGACGGTCCGAACTCAGCAACCCCGGGGCTCCGAAGTAGGGCTTGTTGACTTCAGAGTTAAGGCATGTTCGAACGGTCCAAACCAGGATCGGATGGCCCGAAATCCCTTATGCCAAGCAAGCAGGATTACTCAGCCATGGATTTTGAAAAGTGTCATGCATAGGACACTTCGGACGGCCTGAAGTGGCGATTGGATGGTCTGAACTCGACGTGTCTCTCATGCAGGCAGTGAGCAGGATCGGACGACCCGAACCCGAGTTCGGAGGCTCCAAACTTGACCGGAAATTTTCCTATAAATAGGGCTCATTTGGATTCATTTTGAATTACAAAGTCCTAGTTTTCTTCTTCAGTTATATAGTGTAAGTTATAAACTTGAGGGTCCTATCGGTTAATATAGAAGTTTTGGAATAACCAAGGTGTGGTTATAGTCATCCGGGACTAGCGACTCCAAAGGGCTCACTACAACAAAATTGGCAATACACATCACTCTAAATACAACGGTTTTATAAAAAACCGTTGTATTTTGGTCTATAACAACAGTTTTCAAAAAACCCGTTGTTAATGAGCGTTTTTTTTTAAATTGAAGACAACGGTTTAATAAAAACCGATGTTGTTGTGGCTCTACAATAACGGGTTTTAAAAACCGTTTTCTATGAGCGCGCTTTTTTTAAAATAGACAATGGTTTTTTTAAAACGTTGTGTTTGTGTGTTGTCTTTTAGGCTTTTTATTTATTTTTAAAAAAAATATATTTAAAACATCATAATGACATCAAAATGACGTGGACTCTTTTTTCCCACAAATATTTACAAGTTATTGGGGATCGGGAAAACTCTCTGATGTCTAGCCCTAAATCGATAGTGCTTCGTCTTTAGCTCCCCCGCCGCTGCTTAAGGTGAGATCGGTTCTACGTTTCTGCCCTTGTTCTTAAATCGATTCTCAGACATCTTTATTTTTCTACATCGATCGATTGTCTCTTATCTTTTTCCCTTTTGCTGCTCGTACGTTTGTAAACAATGATGGAAGCATATTCTCTCCGATCCGACAGCGGCAGAAGGAAGTATACATTATGGATGCTCGGGAGCTTTGTGATGTGGTGGGTTTTCTCCTTTTATGTGTATAATTCTGTTTTTTGTATGATTTTATCTTCATTATTTTTAATTCATAACAGTTTTAAGGCTACTGTTTCTTTTGTCCGAGGGAGATAATTGGCAGAAAATACCGATGGGTTTCTATTTGCTAGTTTAGTTCTTCTACTACTTTGAGTGTTTGGGAAATGAGAGAAATTTATGGCAACTATAGGACGACACCCATTATGGGTTTTTTTGGAGCGTCAAATGAGTTCATGATCACCACACCACTAAAACAAAAATTGGTGTTTGTGTTTATCTTCTGTTCAAGATATATATATATTAAAATATTTTGCTGGAATTCAACCACGAGTCCACAAAGAATGCTCGTGTTTATCTTCTGTTCAAGCTATATATCTATATATATATATATATATCATGTGTTTGTGTGTGTTTAAATAATAAAAAAGAAAATTAATCAAACAAAAGAAAATAATAAAGAAAGAAAAGAAGGAATCAGAATAAGGAAACAATAAATAAAAGGAAAAGATAACAAAAGATTTGAGTAGGTGTGTATGGAATAAATAATAGAGGGGAGAACATGGCATTGAATAGATGTACCAATCTTTATTAATTAAGAATTTAATGTGTATGGAATAAATAATAGAGGGGAGAACATGGTCTTGGACGTACAAAATAAAAACTACGTAATGAGAAAGAAAACAAAAGAAAGAGAAGGAAAAAATTAAGAGAGGCGTGAGGAAGTAGAGCAGACCGCGAGTTTAGGCGCATAGAAGTTATTTTTAACTTTCTTTCCTTGTCCAAGTGACCAAGTATATGGCCTTATTTCTGCTCCTCTGGAGGTAGAGCAATAACAGAGGTTATAGTAGCTTTAACTTCCCCTCTATGTGCCATGGCCAGCTCTGAGAATCGCTGGGCTATCATTTCTATGTGTCCCAACCTCCTTGATTCGGCAACAACAGCCAATATATGTATATATAAAATAAGTCTCCTCTTTTCATTTCCTTTCTTTCAACTGCCCCTCCCCCAAAAAAGAACACCAGTCTCCTCTTTTGGTTTGTAGCTAATTATTATACTAAGTGTATTTGATGGTTTTCGTTGTTCTATGGCTATTTAATTTGGAAATATATTTAAATATAGCTAATTTATAAGGCCAAGTGAGGATAGGAGAATGGGCCTTCCGTCACCATAAATGAGAAAGGCTTTCACATACCTCACCACTCAATCAACTTTTCAAGCCCATTAAATTTTCTGTCACCCTCCCCCACATGAAAAGGAAACTTTACAAATATAAAATATCCACACCATAATCAAATTAATATATATATATTTTGAATATTATGGGCTTTTCAGAAAAACCACGAAGTCACTTATTTGAATTCAGAACAAGATGACTTACTTTTCCTATTAAAAGTTGCTGTTCTATTATTATTATTATATTATTATTATTATTATTATTATTATTATTATTATTGTTGTTGTTGTTGTTGTTGTTGTTGTTGTTGTTGTTTTAAAGAGTTTTTATTGTATATTCGTTAAGTTTTGGAGTACTTATTATCTTAGTTAAGGCTTATAGAACTTGTGTAGTGATACGGTGAACTTTTGAATATAGGCTTGGAACCTAGGATCCTACTAAGACTTGAACTAGCATAGAGGTACGTACACATTGACTGAGATTGCCAACGAGTATACATGTTTATGTGTTGCATTTATTTGGCATTATTATATGGAATGATATATGATTTACCGCTTTTCATATTCATATGTCATGTGCATATACACGTTGAGCATATACCTTATTATACCTGATTATAGAGCCGATCAGCTCTATACTTGTTAGTCTGTCACTGAGATTACCGCTACGGCGGGGGACTTGTATGTCTGACTACTCTAGTGAAAGAGTGGGTGCCCGGTGAGCCAACTTGTGGCTAAGGGTTTTGATGACTCTTTGTATAAACAATCTTTTGTTTAATATAATTTACACTTTTATTAATGGCAATGACTTTATCTTTCTTCATATTGTTATATTGTGATATACTATTGTTGTTTTGATAAAGACCTTGAATATACTATAGTGTATGTAAGATGTGGTAGCACATGGGGATGGCTATCATGAAACACATCTTATAGTCACTGTATATTCTAAACTGTTCCTAGTCGATTGAGCCGTCCGTTAATAAGGATAAGGATCGCTCGAGTTTGAGACTAGCATTTGCGATGCAGAGTACCACGTTTCATTGGTAAGGAACATAGAGATGTTCGAAGCATGCAAATGGATATTCATACGATGAATGATCGAACTACCCTATTCGAACTTTCCAAGTGGTTATCACTTATCGAGTGGATAAAGTCCGCGGTTTTGGTTGTACACCATTAGTCCTTACTACTTGAAACATCATTGAGACTCTATATGCTAGTTCTGTGCTTTGACTCATTTACCGACTCTATTGGGGTCATCAGGTGTCGGGATTGGATACAGTTACAACACATATAGGAGTCGATGCTTTGTTGTCAAGGATTCACCACATACTTGCGAGTGTGGATATCCTATGCGATCTGAGGAGATATTAGTGTGATGAATCTCTGGCCAGAGTACATGATGTGTTTTAAGAAATGGTTTCTTAGTAGCACATGCGATGTCACTATTTGATCTTCAAGATGTATTGCATAGTTATCGAATCTCGAACGACTCTCGATTTACCAATGGTTGTTGATTCGATCGGGATATATGGATGAAGGGACCGTACTGTACGCTAACCAAAATCTATTGGTTCTTGCAGGCACTATCAGTGATACCTAGGGAATCATGGGGCGATGTTGCTAGGCGCTCTTACCATGATTCGATGGGCAAGTCGGAAATTGTTGTTCCGAGTCACAAGGAGTTGTGAGCTCATGGCTAGCTGTATCCCTGAACCATTGAGGGTCACACAGAGTAATGGATTTTTAATCCCCGTTGAGATAGTTAAATTTAAAGAGTTAAATTTAATGAACAAAGAAGTGGGACTTCTTATTTAAGAGTAGAGGAGTAAGATTTCCTAAAATGACATAGGGATGGGCATTTTTGGAAATCACTGAATTCGGATTCAGAAAAATTTATCTTGACTTTAAAAGGTGCAGAAATGGTTTCTGTGAACATTGGTAAAATCGGTTTATCAATCAGAGTCACGATGAATTTTATATTAATTTCTGAACATGCGGGCTTTGCTTGTCAGGCTTGAACTTATGACTAATGGGCCCTAAGCTGTTAGCGGCCTACATTATAAATAAGTTATTGCAGTACAGAAATTATACACAACAGGTCACAATTTTCGAAAAACCCTAGTTTTCTCTCTAAAAGTGGCCGCCCCCCTCCCCTCTGCTCGGGAAAAATCCAGCCTATGAATTTTGAATTACAGTCTGGTTTAACGAATCAAATTCGTTAATTCTCTTCGTAGAAACTTCTGATAGATTTTCTAGTGCAATCTATCAGAGAGATTAAATCTCTGTTCGTGGACCTGATTGAAGAACAGTTCGTCCATCAGTTCCAGGGATATACAACAAGAGCAGAGCAATCTGTTGGTGTCCAAAATCTCGATTCGAGATTGGAGGTAAAAATTTATAATTGTTATTTAATTTTTACACACACAATTTAATCATAAAGTTTTGATACCCATTATGGAATCGTTCCATACAAAAATTTTAAACTTCCGCTGCACCGGGTATCAATCCTGATTGATCTGATCGCCGTTCTCCAACAGTGGTATCAGAGCCAGGTTGCTCAGATCAAGCGATTAAATTAATCGATTGTACAAAAAATTTTATGCCTCGGTTCTTGAAACAAAATAAATTTTTTTAAAATTAAAAATTTTTCGGGCAAAAACACGGGCAGCGAGAGTCGCTGCCCAGCGCAGCGCTGGGCGCTGCGCAGGGCGGCGCACGGCGCTGCCCAGGGCAGCGATCGTCGCTGCCCTAGGGGCAGCCGGGCTGCCCGGCCCGAGCCCCTTTGGGGCGCGGGCTGCCCGGGAGCGTCCCGGGCGGCCCGCGGAAAAATTAATTTTTAATTTTTAAATTAAAATTTTAATATGTTAAAATTCTATTTTTGGTCCGATCGAAAATTGTTTTTGATTGGTCCACGAGGAGTCGGATCGAATTGTTCGAGTCCAAAAATTTTAAAATTGATTTTTGGATAAATTTGAATTTTTGGAAAATTTATAGATTTTATCCGTTAAATCAGATTTTATGAAATTAATTATTTTTGGTACAATTGATGATAAGATATGATCTTATGGAAATATTGAGTAAAATATGATTTTATGTATAAAATTGGATTTTATATGTAAAATATGATTTTTGATAAAAAGATAAAATATGATTTTGTATGTAAAATAAGATTTTATATATGAAATATAATTTTATCTTTTTAATTTAAATTGCCATTGCATGTTATCCAATAAATTAATTTTGAATTAAATGTTATTGGATAAGGATGATCGATTGCCATGACCAATTTTGTAGGTGTATGTTAGGAATTTACATTTGTTTTTATTGTTGTTGGATTTATTAATGGGCCTGGTTTATGGCCCAATATGAATTGTCATATGTAATAAAAGTGGGCCTGGTTTATGGCCCGTTCCCACCCCTTAAAATGTATCCCCTACTTGTCATGGTTATTTATTGTAAATACATTAGACTTAGTGGGAGATGAAGATTTGAAGACGGAGGTGGGCCCAGCAGACAATAAAGACAGAAGAAATGTAAATTGGAAGCACAATGTAATAGGATTGCATTGCATACCTGCATATTACCTAGGATTGGACTAAGACTCGTGATTGGCAACCACGGGTCGATTAGAAATGGAATCGATCATCCTATATAATATATGATATTATTGTTGTATGCATGTTTTAGACAAAATTGTGTGAATCCGGCAAGCATACAAAATTTTTAAAATGATGAGACAAATTTTCAAAATTAAAATCCCTCATTTTAAATATGATTTAAAATTGATATCAAGATAAATAAAGGAAATTTAAAATTGGGGAAAATTGCAAATTTAGTCCTGTATGTTTGTCACTTTGCGATTTTGGTCCTTTATGTTTTCACATTTCAGTTTTAGTCTTGTATGTTTCGATTTTTGGCAATTTCGGTCCTTTTTCTTCGAAAATGCTGACGTGGCACTGTACACGTCAGCTCCACATCAGCATTGAATTTGTGCCACGTCAGCGCCACATCGGAAAAAGGACTAAAATTACCAAAAAAATAAAGATAGCGGACTAAAACTGCAATCTGAAAATATAAAGGACCAAAATCGCAAAGTGACAAACATACAGGACCAAAAAAGCAATTTTCCATTTAAAATTGTTTAAATGTTCCTACCTTCCATCAACGATCAATGTATGAGATGCTACCCACGGATACGGTCCGGCTCATATTATTGGAGGGGCCCGTTCGTCGAAAAGCTGTACATTGGATCAACACATGTTGTAATTTGGGTGGAACTCCCATGGGATCGGCTCATATTATTGGGGGATCCACATGGCGACCGTCCATCACAACTTAATATTGATGGGTCATCTTGACATGTCACAATAAACGGCGTCATATTATTGGGCCCTTATTGGACATGAGGTAAAAACGTGAAGGTTGCTTTGAAAGCAATTGGGCTCTACCTTTTGAAAATTATGGTTGGCTGATATTATTCGTGACCATAGTTTGTCAATTGGACTCCATGTTCTCACTAAGGAAAACAGTTTCCCGTTTTCACTAGAGGGTAGTGAAATCGTTAAAATAGTGGGAGTGAGATTCATAAATAAATTTCGCCTATTTTATGTCTTAGTAAATTAATTAAACAATCACTGATTATTGTCTGTTTCTTTTCAGTATTTCATAAAGATGAATTCGCGTAATCCACTATTCTCTATCCTCGAACAAAATAAATTGACTGGCGCAAACTATACGGAATGGTTCCGTAAGTTGAAGATTGTCTTGACTTCGGAGAAGATGCTCTACGTGTTAGAAAAATCTCCTCCGAAGGAAGCACCAGCTGATGTAAGTCCAGAAGAGTTGGCCAAACTTGATATATGGTGGGACCATGATATCAAGGCCAAATGCTATATGCAAGCCTCGATGTCTGATGAACTCCAGAGGCGATTTGAGGACACCGTGAATGCTGCTGACATTCACGTACAACTCAAGGAACTTTTTGGGGCTCAATCGAGGGCTGAAAGGTTCGCTACTGTAAAAGAGCTAATGACGTGTCGCATGCGTGAAGGGACTTCGGTCCGTGATCATGGGGTACGAGTGATTTGGCTCATACAGAAGTTGGTAACGCTTGATTTGGTGTTGGAGCATGAACTCAACGTGGACTTACTACTTCTATCTCTTCCTTCTTCGTTTGATGGATTTGTGGTGAATTTCAATATGAACAAGATAGAGGCCTCCCTTGAAGAGATGGTCAATATGCTTGTAACATATGAATCCACTTTAAAGAAGGATAAACCGGCTTTCTTGGTGGGCTCCTCTTCTTCTGCTAAGAAGGGGCCAAGTACAAAGGGTAAGAAACGTTCTGCCCCACCCAAGAAAACGGAACCCG
Organism: Henckelia pumila; assembly: GCF_033568475.1. Taxonomy (NCBI): domain Eukaryota; kingdom Viridiplantae; phylum Streptophyta; class Magnoliopsida; order Lamiales; family Gesneriaceae; genus Henckelia; species Henckelia pumila. The sequence goes on along the minus strand of NC_133123.1, from coordinate 201,961,583 downwards.
AGAAGAAGTACAAGACAAAGGCTTCAAACATGGAAAAGTCCAAGGATGTTTGCCATTACTGCAAGAAGCCCGGTCATTGGAAACATAACTGCAAGGAATATCTAGAGCAGTTGCGAACTGCGAAGGGTATGTTCTATATTGAAATAAATGTTTCACTTAATACTACTTCTTGGGTATTGGATACCGGATGTGGATCTCACATTTGCAATGATTTGCAGGTGATGACAAGAAGTCGCAGGCTTAAAATGGGTGAGACCCAGCTGAGGCTCGGAAATGGTTCCAGAGTTGAAGCTAAAGCTGTGGGAGATGTTTATTTAATTTTGCAGAACAATTTTAAGTTACTTTTGAGAGACGTTTTATTTGTTCCAGATTTAATTAAAAATATTATTTCTGTTTCTATGCTTGATAGAGATGGTTTTTCTTGCAATTTTGTGAATGGGATTTGCAATATTTACAAGAATGAATGTTTGATTGGAAATGGACAACTTGAAAACGATCTATATAACTTAAAATTAAAAGACGTTCCAATAAATTATGTTGATAAACCGGTAACGACAAACAAAAGGAAAATCGATAGTCAAAACCCGGCAAACCTTTGGCATGCTAGGCTAGGTCATATTTCCTCAAGGAGGATGAACAAGCTAGTGGGAGAGGGCATGTTTGATATGTCTGATATTAACTCTCTACCTACTTGTGAATCCTGCCTGAAAGGAAAAATGACTAAATCTCCTTTTAAGGGGAAACCTGAGCATAGTCAAAATCTGTTGGATTTGATCCATACATACGTTTGTGGTCCATTTAGAATTGGTACTCAATATGGCCACACCTACTTCATTACCTTTACTGATGATTATTCAAGGTATGGGTATTTATATTTAATGAAATATAAGTCTGAAGCATTTGAAAAGTTCAAAGAATTCAAGGCTGAAGTAGAAAACAAGCTAGGTAAAAGTATTAAAGCACTTCGATCGGATCGAGGTGGAGAATACTTAAGTACCGAGTTTTTGGACTATCTGAAAGAGAATGAGATTCTATCTCAGTGGACTCCTCCTATGACACCACAGCTGAATGGTGTATCGGAGCGTCGTAATCGAACTTTGTTGGACATGGTTCGATCCATGATGAGCTTCACTGAGCTTCCACCTTCGTTTTGGGGCTATGCGCTTGAAACGGCGGTATTGTTGTTGAACAACGTCCACACCAAAGCAGTGGACAAAACACCATACGAGTTATGGAATGTCAAAGCTCCTAAGTATTCGTACTTAAGGATTTGGGAATGTCCTGCTTACGTGAAGCAGACAGTGGGAGATAAGTTGGATAGTCGATCCACCTTATGTTATTTTGTAGGGTATCCGAAAAATTCAATCGGATATTATTTCTATCATCCTGCTGAAACAAAGGTGTTTGTTTCAAGGAATGCCACCTTCTTGGAGAAGGAGTTCTTATTGGATAAGAAAGGCGAGATGATGGAACTCGAAGAAATTCGAGAAGAACCCGAAATACAAAATAATGATCCTACACCTCAGGAACCATTGATGGACACGCCTATACTTAGAAGATCCGAGAGGACTTCTAGACCTCCTATTCGATATGGTCTTCTTCTTGAAGGGGATCAAGAAGAACCCGACGTTGGATGTGATCCAAGAAACTTCAAGGAAGCAATTTCTGATAAGGATTCAAATTTATGGCTTGAAGCTATGCAGTCGGAAATAGATTCGATGCATACAAACCAAGTTTGGTCTTTAGTAGATCCTCCTGATGGAATTGTTCCAATAGGGTGTAAATGGATCTACAAGAGAAAGCTTGGGCCTGATGGTAAGGTATTGACCTACAAGGCGCGATTGGTGGCGAAAGGTTATACTCAAAGACAAGGAGTTGACTATGATGAAACCTTTTCACCAGTTGCAATGTTCAAGTCCATAAGAATCCTAATTGCCATAGCTGCTTGGTATGACTATGAGATATGGCAAATGGATGTGAATACTGCATTTCTTATTGGAAACATTAAGGAAGAGATCTATATGACGCAGCCTGAGGGATACACATCCATGGAAAGCGAGCATAAGGTATGCAAGCTTCAGAGATCAATCTATGGTCTAAAACAAGCATCAAGAAGTTGGAACCAGAAATTTGATGAAACAATAAAGGATTTTGGTTTCATCAAGAACCCGGAGGAACCATGCGTGTACAAGAAAGTAGTTAAGGATGCTGTGACATTCTTAGTACTTTATGTTGATGACATCCTACTCATTGGGAATGATGTAGGGATGTTGCAGTCAACAAAGATATGGTTATCAGGTAGATTCTCGATGAAGGATTTGGGTGAGGCATCCTATATTCTAGGGATACAGATCTATAGAGATAGATCTAAGAGAATGATAGGACTTACTCAAGCTACTTACATCGAAACCATATTGAAACGGTTTTCAATGGATGGGTCCAAGAGAGGACATCTACCTATGTGTCATGGAGTTTCTCTATCCAAGTCTATGTGTCCCAAGACTAATGAAGAGATAGAGAAAATGACACATGTACCATATGCGTCAGCCATAGGTAGTATCATGTATGGGATGATATCTACCAGACCGGATGTAGCATTTGCTCTGAGTGTCACGAGCAGATATCAAGCTAATCCCAGTCAAATGCATTGGAAAGCCATGAAGGACATTCTTAAGTACTTACGAAGGACTAAGAATATGTTCATGGTATATGGAGGAAGAGAACTAAAATTGGAAGGCTATACCGACTCTAACTTCCAAAGTGACGTGGATGACTCGAAGTCAACCTCTGGATTTGTGTTCATGCTCAATGGCGGTGCTGTCTCTTGGAAGAGTTCCAAGCAGGACACCACAGCGGATTCCACCATTGAGGCAGAATACATTGCAGCATCAGCTGCTGCTAAAGAGGCCGTTTGGATGAGGAATTTCGTCCAAGAGTTGGGCGTCATTCCTGAAGTTGTTGGTCCAGTCCCGGTGTACTGTGACAACACGGGTGCCGTTGCTCAGGCAAAGGAACCAAGGTCTCATAAAAGATCCAAACACGTACTGAGGAAATACCACATCATCCGGGAGATCGTGGAAAGAGGAGACATCACTGTCGAAAGAGTGGCCTCTGCAGACAATATCGCTGATCCAATTACTAAGCCCTTGCCAGGACCATTATTTGACAAACATCGCGAAGCAATGGGTCTACGTAGTATGACTAGTTGGCTATAGGGCAAGTGGGAGATTGAAAGAGTGGGTGCCCGGTGAGCCAACTTGTGGCTAAGGGTTTTGATGACTCTTTGTATAAACAATCTTTTTATTAATATAATTTACACTTTTATTAATGGCAATGACTTTATCTTTCTTCATATTGTTATATTGTGATATACTATTGTTGTTTTGATAAAGACCTTGAATATACTATAGTGTATGTAAGATGTGGTAGCACATGGGGATGGCTATCATGAAACACATCTTATAGTCACTGTATATTCTAAACTGTTCCTAGTCGATTGAGCCGTCCGTTAATAAGGATAAGGATCGCTCGAGTTTGAAACTAGCATTTGCGATGCAGAGTACCACGTTTCATTGGTAAGGAACATAGAGATGTTCGAAGCATGCAAATGGATATTCATACGATGAATGATCGAACTACCCTATTCGGACTTTCCAAGTGGTTATCACTTATCGAGTGGATAAAGTCCGCGGTTTTGGTTGTACACCATTAGTCCTTACTACTTGAAACATCATTGAGACTCTATATGCTAGTTCTGTGCTTTGACTCGTTTACCGACTCTATTGGGGTCATCAGGTGTCGGGATTGGATACAGTTACAACACATATAAGAGTCGATGCTTTGTTGTCAAGGATTCACCACATACTTGCGAGTGTGGATATCCTATGCGATCTGAGGAGATATTAGTGTGACGAATCTCTGGCCAGAGTACATGATGTGTTTTAAGAAATGGTTTCTTAGTAGCACATGCGATGTCACTATTTGATCTTCAAGATGTATTGCATAGTTATCGAATCTCGAACGACTCTCGATTTACCAATGGTTGTTGATTCGATCGGGATATATGGATGAAGGGACCGTACTGTACGCTAACCAAAATCTATTGGTTTTGCAGGCACTATCAGTGATACCTAGGGAATCATGGGGCGATGTTGCTAGGCGCTCTTACCATGATTCGATGGGCAAGTCGGAAACTGTTGTTCCGAGTCACAAGGAGTTGTGAGCCCACGGCTAGCTGTATCCCTGAACCATTGAGGGTCACACAGAGTAATGGATTTTTAATCCCCGTTGAGATAGTTAAATTTAAAGAGTTAAATTTAATGAACAAAAAAGTGGGACTTCTTATTTAAGAGTAGAGGAGTAAGATTTCCTAAAATGACATAGGGATGGGCATTTTTGGAAATCACTGAATTCGGATTCAGAAAAATTTATCTTGACTTTAAAAGGTGCAGAAATGGTTTCTGTGAACATTGGTAAAATCGGTTTATCAATCAGAGTCACGATGAATTTTATATTAATTTCTGAACATGCGGGCTTTGCTTGTCAGGCTTGAACTTATGACTAATGGGCTCTAAGCTGTTAGCGGCCTACATTATAAATAAGTTATTGCAGTACAAAAATTATACACAACAGGTCACAATTTTTGAAAAACCCTAGTTTTCTCTCTAAAAGTGGCCGCCCCCTCCCCTCTGCTCGGGAAAAATCCAGCCTGTGAATTTTGAATTACAGTCTGGTTTAACGGATCAAATTCGTTAATTCTCTTCGTAGAAACTTCTGATAGATTTTCTAGTGCAATCTATCAGAGGGATTAAATCTCTGTTCGTGGACCTGATTGAAGAACAGTTCGTCCATCAGTTCCAGGGATATACAACAAGAGCAGAGCAATCTGTTGGTGTCCATAATCTCGATTCGAGATTGGAGGTAAAAATTTATAATTGTTATTTCATTTTTACACACACAATTTAATCGTAAAGTTTTGATACCCATTATGGAATCGTTCCATACAAAAATTTTAAACTTCCGCTGCACTGGGTATCAATCCTGATTGATCTGATCGCCGTTCTCCAACATCTAGTGTACTAGACGAGTATAGTTGTACCCAGAGGTTGATCCGTGAGGTTACAACACTCATGCGGCGCCTGTACTGAGCATGACTTATCAGATGACCCTTTACCAGTCATCACGGTTTCATGCATCATATCCATATGTTTACTCATGTTTATGTACTGGAAATTAGCGCTCACGTCCTAGTTGTTATCTTGGACACCCTATTCCACGGGGCAGGTCGCAGGATGGACTGAGCCGGTAGTTTGAGGCAGGACGCAGGATGGACGGAGCCTGTAGTTAGACGACGCCGCAACTCGTGAAAACTCTCCTCGCACTCCAACGTCCAAAACAAAGGTACATCCTTCCTCGTCAGCTGCGTCAAAGGCTTAGCAATCTGAGAAAAGTTCTCCACGAATCTCCGATAGTAGCCTGTCATCCCAAGAAAATTACGAATCTCTGAAACTGTCGTCGGACGCGACCAGTTCAAAATGGCTTCCATTTTACTAGGATCAACTGAAACATCGTCTCGTGAAATCACATGACCAAGAAAGACAATTAGATCAATCCAGAATTCACACTTGCTCAACTTAGCATATAACTGCCTTTCTCTCAGTATCTGCAATACTATAAGAAGATGGAAAACTTGTTCGTCCATACTGCGAGAATACACAAGGACATCGTCGATGAATACCACCACGAACTTTTCCAAAAATTCGTGAAATACTCTGTTCATCAAATCCATGAAGACTGCTGGAGCATTCATCAAACCAAACAGCATTACTAAGAACTCGTAGTGACCATACCGCGTACGAAATGCTGCCTTAGAGATATCCTCATCTCTAACCCTCAACTGGTGATATCCCCACCGTAGATCAATCTTCGAATAAACAAAAGTACCCTGTAACTGATCAAACAGATCATCTATCCGCGGAAGAGGATACTTATTCTTCACCATCGCTTGGTTAAGCTGCCAATAGTCTATGCAAAGATGCATCGACCCATCTTTCTTCTTAACAAAAAGGACTGGGCTCCCCATGGCGAAACACTCGGCCGAATGTAGCCCTTTTCAAGAAGATCTTGAAGTTGCTTCTGAAGATCTCTCATTTCAGAAGGTGCTAAATGGTACGGAGCTCTGGAAATGGGCGCTGTCCCTAGCAGTAACTCAATGCCAAACTCGATCTCCCTCACTGGTGGTAAGCCTGGAATCTCCTACGAAAACACATCGGAAAACTCACGAACTACGGGTATCTCCTGGATGTTTGGTCCTTCCAAGGATGCATCGATGGCATAGATAAGGTAGCCTTCCCGGCTAGACTTTAAAGCATGCCGGGCTTTCAGAGCAGAAACCACTGGCATCGGGGTTCGCGCTCCCTCGCCATAGAAGTACCATGCCTCACCATCCTCAGGACGAAACTGAACAAACCTCTGATGGCAATCTACTATCGCTCTGTAGGTAGTCAAGAGATTAATCCCAATAATACAGTCAAAATCCTCCATAACTAGGATCATCAAGTTAGCACTAAGCTGATACCCCTCAAAATATAAAGAGCAACCAACCACTAGATTCTTAGCTAAGACACTAGTAGAATTTCTGCATATTACTTCGCTACTTTTTACTTCAGAGATCATTATTACCGAAATAATACATAGTTATTTACTGCGGTTATAAAATTGACGAAGTAAAATACACTTTAGACTTCATCAATTAAAAAGAACGGGCTTCACTTGAATTTTAAGTAACTTTTTACTTCATCAAATTTAATTTGACGAAGTAAAAAGGTGAAAATAATTTTTAAAATTTATATATCGTGAAGTAATAGGTTGATCCGTTTAAAGTTCTCTCTTTTCATTTTCATCTTCCCTCTTTCTCTCGATCTCCAAGTGCAAATCCATTTAGGCTTCCCCATTCTCTCCCTACAGATCGATGTCTGCCGGCTTCCATCCCTTCTGCCTGATCTAGGGCTTCTGTGTGTATGGTGCATCGGGGTTTCTGAATATTTTGAAGGCGGCGGTGTTGGCCTTGCCAGTCCCGAGCCTAGGAATGCCTTGTAGTTCCCGTGGTTGAAGCAGTTTCATCTTCCTAACCCCCTTTCGATTTCAATTCCCTGAATCTGCGAGAATGGGAAGAGGCTCATCGGAGACGAAATTGGTTCAGGAACTGATTCTAAATGCCGCCAGATCCGCCCTCCCTCAGCTGCTTGGTTTTGTTCGTCGGGCTCAGGCATCTCGACCTTAACCGTGAAATCCTTCCAACAGAGCATGTATGACTTTGATTTTATTGTAACTTGTTTTTTGTTTAATATTGTGGAATATTATTTTTTAGTTCTCTTGTATTTTTTCATTTTTTTCTACTCTTTTTTATGCAGAGTTGTGCACGGGTCTTCTCATTGAAATCTTTCATATGTCGAAAGAAGAATTTGGTCACTGGTAAATCTTCGATTTAGTGCCTTTTTTTCTTGGATTCTTTAATTTGTATGGATGGCTGGATTTTGGAGGAGGATAATGTTTATCCGTTGTGGAAAATTTTCTCCTAATATGATGATTTTGGCTATACGTTTGAGTGGTATAGCTTACACCTATTTGTGACAATAGTTAATTGATACAAAAAAAGTTTCTACAATTGTTCTAGTAAATATATTTCTCCACCACGGTAGGAAATTGGGGGAGAAAAATCAAAGAACTAGTGATCATCGGAACCAGGTTGAACTTCTTATGCTCTTTTTTTTAATTGTCATGCTTGTGAATGCTGATTATTATTATTTTTACCCATTTTATCTTAGTTTCGATTCTCTTCTTTTGTATGTGTAGACTATATTAAATGTTTTTTTTGTTAAGCATAGAAGTTGCAATTAAAGAGGATGACAAAGTTCGCTGCTTCTAGTCAAATGTTTTCGTCGAATTCTCTTCAGCTTGGTGGTGAATACGGAGATGGTTCAAAGATTTCAACTTCCACTTTGAAGCGGAAAACTCCTTCAGAGTTGTGGGTAATATTTGTGTTATGCGATGTATACTGCACATGCAAGGGTGAAATGAAAGAATGATGTATATGACCTTTGATTTCTGAATGGAATCGGCTTTAACAAGATATTATGTGTGACAGAGTAAACACTTTTACTAATTATTCATTTTCCCCTTTCTGGTAGGGAGAGCTATTGAAGAGAAAGAATATAGTGGAGCTTCTCGATGAAACTCCAGCTCCAGTTCTTTGTTCCATGATGTAAATTTTCTTTCAAAGTTATGTTAGGTTTCTATGGATTTTTTTGCATAAGTATTGAATTCCTTGTTACTGTAGAAACACAGATGGACACCATTTTGGGTCTAAGAAATATGACTCATCTAAAGCACCTAGATACATTGACACACGGATGGATGAACTGTTTCCAGTCACTAAAAATAATACCATTCTCAAGATGCTTTCCAGAAACAAAACTCCCAAGGTTACTTTGGCTATACCCCTTTTCACTTACATTACACACTCATCATTACTTACTTTGGCACGATCGGCTGCAGCCCGTTCTTTGGGCCGGTAGCCGTCGTTTTATGCGTCATATCTTACAAGTACTGGTCTTTGGAGCTACGTGCTGCCATTCCCTTTATCTTCTCGTTGATTTTTATGCTCTCAGCTCTTTTTTTTTTAGGTAATTTCTATTTGATATGTTACCGATGTTCTAGGGCTCGACTGGCACAAGTATGTGTAACTAGAAAATATTGTAAATTTAAGCTCTTTTGTGGAAGTTCCTGAGGCTTCAACTATTTTTCTTGCGGTTTTCTATGTTTTACAGAAAGGTTTTGAATTTTTATGGATTGTTGCATACTATATGGCCAAGATTTAGTTGCAATTGGAGTTGTCTTTTTACTGATTGCTGTTTTGATTTTCGTAACATTACTGAGCTGTGTCATTTTAGTTTTGTAGTTTAAAAATCGACCATTGGGTTGTTGGTAGAGGTTTAGGATCTGAAAATGTAAGGGAAACAAATTATTGAAATCCTCTGCTCCTTTTGTGTTACATGATAAATTTAATATTTACAGATAATTAATTTTGTTGATATCTGTCAAGTTGATCTTTGCATTATCGATATCATCATATCACATATACTTTCAAATCTTTGGTTTTAGTTGACCCTGCAACTATAATTGTTGCATTAGTGGAATCTGATTGTAAATTTCAATTATCAGAGAAGATCGTGGTGATTTAATAATTTATTATGGGTGACTCCTTCCTTTCTATATTACATAGCTATTGATAATGCCGATACATAATTCTTTCCGATTTTTCAGGTATTTATCCTAGTTGTTTGCATGCCGAAAAGAATAAAATCAATTCTTTTATGTCTTGGTTGTTTTACCAAATAGCTACCGGTTACTAAACCAAGGTGAGAGATATATATATATATATATAGTTTTTACCTGTATCTTTTCTTCAAAATTAAATAATATATAGATGTCCTTTGTTTTTTCTTTCCTGCGTGTTGGCCAAAAATTGATAGAATCATTGCTAAGGTGGCAATGATTCTATCAATTTTATTATTGAGGGATGTTATTGTTTCTCAAATAATATAGGATTTTGAAATCCTTCCAACAGAGCATGTACCAAGGGAATTGCCTAAGGTTTATTGTGTCGACGTATATATGATTTTTGTTGTCGTACTTGTTATTTCTTCTAAGGTCAGAGTTGATAAGTTGCTTCTGTCTGTGGTTTTTGTAGGTATCTGTCGCACTTGGTGGCCGTTGGAGTCGGTTTAAGACATACTCTACAATTCAAAGGACTTTGAAAATATGGGGATTTGCCCTGATTTTTGTATTCAGAGTATGGTTGAACAATCAGAAGTTCTCTTACAAAGGTTAGCCATCTGCCAAACTGATTATAATTGAACATTAAGTGGTGAGTCTGGTGACGACTTGTATCATGTTAATTAATTTATGGGATTAATTAGCTTCGTCTGAAGGTTTTCAGTATTTATCATCATAAGTCTAGTTCGTTTTTTATGGGATTAAATGTCTTATGAATCTTGTCAGTACCTATCATAGTGATTAGATCAAGTGGAAGGATGAAATCAAGAAAAAATAATTTTTGATTAAAGTCTGTCATTGTTATTAATTATTTTTTCAGGACCTGAATATAGGCGTTGCATTATGGATTGCTTTTGGAGGTGATGGCTGGCTTTACGAGTGGGTGGGCGAAGTACAGGGCCGACCTGAATGTGTTTGGGTTTTGCGTGTTAAGTTTAGAATATGATTTGCATCCATTTACTTGTACAATTCTATGCTTTGTTCACGCCTCTAGTCCCTAGTTTCTGAATTTTTTTTGTATTTTTTTGTAGTGTGCATTGCATTAGAATTTAATTTCGAGTAATTTGTAATACTAAAAAATTGTATATTAAATTTTTATTTTTATTTTTGAAATTTTAAATTTTGGTTTTTTTATAATATTGAAAATTTTATATTATTTTTAATTTTTTTTTTGTTTTTTAGAATGTCTTTTACTTCGTCAATTAGTGAAATTGCCGAAGTATAAGCATATCTTTTGCTTCTAAAACTTCATTAAAAATCGAAGTAAAAGAATACATTTTACTTCGGCAATTTCTTTAATGGACGAAGTATAAGCATATGTTTTACTTCGTAACTTATGAAATAAGCGAAGTAAAATATATGTTTTTACTTCGGCACCGGTCCAATTCTGCTTCCCAAAAATGACCAAAGTCTTCGATAATTTAAGGTATAAGACTTCGGCGATTCAGCGAAGTAAAAAGGTACCCTATTACTTCACGTGACACTACTTCGGTAATTAAATGCCTACGACTTCGGTTATTAACCGAAGTCTTAAGCGATTTTCTACTAGAGAGACCTCGCTACCCATTGGAGTGGAAACCACTAACAACACGTCTAAAAAAATAAACGACAATCTATACTTCTTTTCAAAACGTGCTGAGATGAATGAGTGTGACGCACTTGTGTCAATCAAGACATACGCAGGAAAACCACATAATTACAGGTACCTGCAATCATTCGGTCACTGTCTGTCTCCGCCTGCTCCTGTTTCAGTGCAAATACTTGCCCCTGAACATATGGCCGTAAGGAAGAATGACCTCGAGAAGAAGTCTATCGCTGTGACGACTGCAACTACAGGAACTGCTGATGAGAGGGCTGCTGCTGATACTGCTGCTGCGGCTGCTGTAGTGACGCCTGGGATCCTTCAGAACCACTAGCTCCTCCCATAAGATTAGTACAATCTCTCTTCATGTGTCATTCCTGTACACACTGAAAACACGCTGCAATCGATCGAGGACACGGGCCTAGTGGATGCTTACGCCTACACTTACGACAATGGCTCATCCCCTGGCTACCGAAATGCTGAACTCCGCCAGATCCGGAAGAAGAAGAAGAAGAAGAAGAAGAAGAAGAAGAAGAAGAAGAAGAAGAAGAAGAAGAAGAAGAACTGCCTCCCTGATTCTTGAAAGACTGGCCCCTCGGACCCAAAGAACTAGTCGGTCTGGATGAAAAAGAAGGAATCATAGACCGGTTCCTCCGAAGACTGTCCTCGGCTTGATGGCAACGGTCAACCAAACCCTCATAGATCATGTCACTCCCAACAGCAACAATCTGGTGAATATCAGGGTTCAGAACCTGAAGGAAGTGATCATACTTGGCCACAGAACTCTCAGCGATATACGGGAAATAAGGTAGAAGATCAAAGAACTTCTGCTGATATTCCTCAATAGTCATCGTCCCCTGTCGCAGTCCAAGCAACTCACTAACTTTCGCCTTACAAAGGGCTGGAGGAAAATACAACCTCTGGAAATTAGTACGAAACTCAGTCCAAGTAGCTGCTCATCTCGCTGCTACAAACGGTGCGAAAGTAGATCTCCACCACTTCCTCGCTCGTCCCTCTAGAAAGAAACCAAGAGTCTCCATCTTTTACTCGTCTGTGAAACGGAATTCTCTGAAGCAATGCTCCATCCTCTCTAGCCAGTACTCAGCAGCCTCTGGGGTCTCGCCTCCTGCTAATGGCTTAGGGCTCACTTGCATAAACCTATGCATGTTGATTCTCCTCCGATCTTCGTGGTGTCCACGACGATGTCGACGACCGTCTCCGCCGTCCCAACGACCATCACCTCCACTGTCGTGGCTCTCGTCGTAATCTGCCATCTGTCAATTAATAACAGATAATGTATTAATCCGCTTTACTAATTTCCAGTTGCAATGCGCTCTGATACCAATAAATTTAGCGACCCTACCCGGATCCACTACCTAATCAGAGTTTAATTAGCGCATGAAATAATTAATTAAAGCGTAAAGAGTGGAATATTTAAAATGCAAAAAATCCAATTGGCAGAATACAACCGACGACAATATAGTGTATAAATGCTCTTATACAACCAAATCGAAAGTCTTAGAGTAACAAGCCCTACCACTAAAACCTCGCTGCAATAGGTAACAACCTCAACCCTGCTGCAAATCACCTGGACCATCCAGCCTCAAACCTGCCCCGCCACAAGGAATCCCAAAAAGAAACCAACACAGGGGCGTGAGCGAAAATGCTCAATACTAAATCAATGATATATAGACTTATATGCATCAAGAAAATGACTTTAAAATACTGGATAAAATAGTCTACTCAGGGCGCCATGAATACACAGTACAGTGCTAAGCGCGACTCCGCGGGGTACTCGTGTATTCCCCTATCCACTATAGCTTCTACTCCACCGTCGTGGTCGCTCCTAGTGATAGCAAAACCAGGGGTTGAGTCTCCCCAGACACGAATCCGTAAGGAGTAAACTCATCACCGATGGAAACTGTCACGACTCACATCATACCAGATGTTGTCTACCGTAAAAACATGCATGTGCTAAAGTCGTAAAACATGGTAAAAAACATAGCACATACTCATGCAACATATAAGCATATATATCATACCGGCTATCTCGGTCAGTACTTGCGTACCTCTAACGCTGCTGGTCAACACCTAGCTCCAATGAGCCTACAATGCAATAACCCATGCATCACTAAATAAGCTTTAAAAGCCTTAACTAAGGTATTCCATACTCCTAAATATTTTTAGGAAGCCAAAGCTATACCTGCGTCCGTCGTCAGCCATTTGCTGCCGCCTGCCTCAAAACTAGGCCACAGCTCCGCTACGACGACTGGATCACTATGCCAATTCCGTATTCCCCATAGGAGGCCTAGAACTACCTAGATATGAGTTAGAAGGCTTAGGAATCGAGAGAGAAGAGAGGAAATGTGCGAGTGAAAATGAATATTGGCTCCTCTATTTATAGACGGAGTTCGAACCATCCAAACCCAGTTCGGAGCCTTTGAACACGATCGGAGCATCCGATCCCAACTTCGGGGTGTCCGAATTCCCATCGATCCGTCAGCCATGATGTCATTTTGCTGACGTAGACGATGACGTAAGCCTTATTCCTGTTCGGATCCTCCAAACCTGCCAACGGACTGTCCAAACACGATCGTAGCCTCCGAACTTCACTTTGGATCGTCCGAACGTCTTCGGATCCTCCCGTCTTCTCCTCGGGCCGTCCGAACATTAGTAATATTAATTATGATTAATTTCCTTAATCGCTTTATTGGATTACCGGTTACTACATGTAATTTTAAATTATGGCTCCGTCCCTGCAACTCAATATTTTTAAAAGGTACAACAATACGTTTAGATTGGTTTACCCAACCTGGCAATTATTGCACCCAATATTTTTAAAACTAGACCGGCCGGTTTGACTGTCACGGGTCCGGTCTGAAATAATCTCAAAATCTATTTTCTCGGTTAAATCGCTCGGAATCTGTCTGTAGTAACCCGTACCCCGATTTAAGTAATTACATGACTAATCAAGGCTTAAATGGGTAATTCAGCAATCGAAACTTCCGGTAGGGGATCGGAGCTTCCGGTATAGAACGGAACTTCCGATGCTGTATCGGACCTTCCGATGCCGAATCGGAGCTTCCGTTGTAGAACGGAGCTTTCGATGACGTGCACCTATGACTAAGCTTTCGATTTTGACAAGTGCCGTGCATTGGAGAATGGAGCTTCCGTTTTGCACAACGGAGCTTCCGATTTGCACCAGATTTTGCCTATAAATAGGGCCATTCGGATGAAGAATTTGAAATAAAATCAAGTATTCCGAGTGTTTAGTCTATAGTAAGCGATACACTGAGAGCCCTATCGATTTATAGTAAGGTTCTGGAATAACCAAGGTGTGGTTATAGTCATCTGGAACTAGAGACTTCAAAGGGCTAACGACGGATGAAGGTATGGTCCGAAAATCTATTTAAGTTTTGGAAGTACTTATTAGCTTAGTTAAGGCTTATAGAACTTGTGTAGTGATACGATGAACTTCTGAATATAGGCTTGAATCTAGGATCCTACTAAGACTTTAACTAGCCTAGAGGTACGTACACATTGACTGAGATTGTCAGCGAGTATACATGTTTATATGTTGCATTTATTTGGCATTATTATATGGCATGGGATATGATTTACCGCTTTCTATATTCATATGTCATGTGATATACACGTTGAGCCTATACCTTGTTATACCTGATTATAGAGCCGCTTAGCTCTATACTCGATAGTCTGCCACTGAGAGTACCGCGACGGTGGGAAAATGTATGTCTGACTACTCTGGTGTACTAGACGAGTGTGGTTGCACCCAGAGGTTGATCCGTGAGGTGGCAGCACTCATGTGGCACCGGTACTGAGCATGACTTTTCAGATGACCATTTACCAGTCATCATGTTGCATGCATCATATAAATATGTTTACTCATGTTTATGTACAGGGCGTTAGCGCTTACGTCCTAGTTGTTATCTTGGACACCCTATTCCACGGGGCAGGTCGCAGGATGGACGGAGCCGGTAGCTCGATGCAGGGCTAGGGAGCCGGAGTTTTTCAGGGGATTTTATACAGCAGGATTTGTTTAGCTGTATAAATGTTATAGACAGTTTTATTTTAAGCTTTCGATATGGTTGTATCACTACAGTATTAAGCCTGGATATGTTTTACTAAGCTGATATGTAAATTATGGATTATGTTTTCGCACGTTTTACTCTGTTAAGCATTCTTGCTTTATTAAGTTTAATGCATGCTATTAGTTTCCAGTTAGTAGGTGATTCCATGCTGGTTCACTACATTTTTGGTATCAGAGCATCCTTATATTTTGGGATTAGTACTTGGGATTTAGTCTAGTCTTGAGTAATTATTGCGCATTTGGGATTTCTAATGTGCAATTATTTTCAGGATATGGCTGACGAGAGTCACGGTAGTGTTGGCCAGGAAGGTGGTCATCATCATCGTCACCATCGCCATCATGATGATCGATATCATCCTCATGAGGTAGACGTCGCTATACTATCAATAAATTTATTGGGTGGCGAAAATACTGAACAAGCAAGAGGTTGGATGTCTAAACTCGAGAGTTTTTTTCGAGCTTTTGATTTCACTTAAGAGCAGAAGTTGGAAGTTCTAGAATTTGTTCTAGAGGATCGAGCACGCTTATGGTGGGATGCCAAGGATACTCAAGCACGTACGGAGAGAGGACAAGTGACTTGGGGGGATTTCTGTCAGCAGTTTCAGAAATTATATTTTCCTCCAGTTGTTCGCCAGACATGATCTATGAAGTTGCTGACTCTGAGGCAAGGATCAATGACTATTGATCAATATCAGCAACGATTTCTTGATCTGCTACCTTTCAGTTCTCATATTAGTGACAGTGATGCATCGAAGTATGATATCTTTCTGCAAGGCTTGAATCAAGATATCTACTCACAAGTTATCATCTGTGATGATCCGACATCTTATGAGACTTTGGTGAACCGTTGCCGTCAAGTGAAGAACATCAAAAGGCGGGCATTTTTTATGATGTCAGAACAGCCTAGTGGATCTCTTGGGCCTAGGGCTCAATCTGTTGTGCAATCTGGACCTATGTCTTCTTCTACTACTACTTCATCTTGTTCTTGTGGCTCACGAGGTACACTCCATTTTGGGAAGAAGAAGGAGGAGTTTTGCAGTCACTGTGGTGGGAAGCATCCTGCAGCTTCATGTCGGAAGGCTACTGGTGCTTGTTATATTTGTGGTGAGCAGGGACATCTGCGGAGAGATTGCCCTCAGCGTATGGGTTCTGCTAGTGGATCGGGATCACAGGTTGGATCTTAGGCTTCTAATTTTCCACGTCAGCAGCCAGCACCATAGAGTTCTTCTGGTTACCGCCCACATACTCAAGGGCATGTATTTGCTCTGTCTCAGGAGCAGGCTACTGATGAAAGCGATCGCATGTTGGCAGGTACCTTTTTGTTATGTGGTATTCCTGCACTTGTTTTAATTGATACCGGAGCATCGCATTCCTTTATTTCTAGTCGCTTTGTTAAGAGACATAGATTACCTTATGTATCATTATATATGGATTTAGTTGTATCTACTCCGTTGGATCCCACGCACCCTAGGGTGCGGGGAAATCCGTGTGCACCCGTGCTCGAAACAACTCCGAATGACTTGAAATTTTCATGGTAGGATCGTCTCGAAAATGCAAATCCAACGATGTATCATATGATACATATTTCAATATCAATGGCCAGAAGAATCATGAAGTTTGCGGAAAATTGTAGATTTCACCCAATTTCCGGTCATCTTCGCGATTTTTCTGGCCACTGAGATTGAATTTATACCATATGATACATCGTTGGATTCGTCTTTTCGAGACGATCCTACCGTGAAAATTTCAAGTCAATCAGAGTTGTTTCGAGCACAGGTGCACACAGATTTCCCCGCACCCTAGATCAAGACTATATATATATGAGTCTTGATCCCACGCACCCTATGGTGCAGGAAAATCCGTGTGCACCCGTGTTCGAAACAACTCTGAATGACTTGAAATTTTCACGGTAGGATCGTCTCAAAAATACAAATCCAACGATTTATCATATGATACATATTTCAATCTCAATGGCCAGAAAAATCATGAAGATTGCGGAAAATTATAGATTTCACCCAATTTCCAGTCATCTTCGCGCTTCCGGCCACTGAGATTTAAATTTATACCATATGATACATCGTTGGATTCGCATTTTCGAGACGATCCTACCGTGAAAATTTCAAATCAATCAGAGTTATTTCGAGCACAGGCCAATTGCATGAACGTAGTTCACTAGTTCACTAGTTTTTTCCATGAACGTAGTTCACTAGTTCTTCTATTTATAGGCCAATTCACTCAACTCCAACCACACAAACAAGCACGTTAAGTACTAAGTGACTCCAAAACTAGCGGCAAATCAAACCGTCGCCGCCGCGCCAATCATTGCCATACGATGCCGGAAGGTGAACCGAGAAAACATGATGTATCCTCCGGCCATGTCGAACCAATTCCGGCTTTCGATCCTCCGACAAAACCGAAGAGAAACAAATATGCTTTGGCCTGCTCTTTCTTAGCCTCCATGACCTCCATCTTACTTGGATATGGTACTATATATACTCACTCCTTTTTATTCCCCATTTTTGGATAAAATTTCAATTTTTTCAAACGACAAGGTCATGAATATTGAAAAATATCAAGAAAATCATATCAAAATAACATGTATATACACAAAACTTTTTAAAATTTTTTGGGTAAGAAAAATACGTACAGACTAATATATGTTTGATATTATTGTGTACGTACGTATATGTAATTATTCAGATATAGGAGTGATGACGGGTTCAATAATCTACATCCTAAAGAACATTGAAATGACGGATGTACAAGAAGAAGTGATCATGGGGATTCTGAACCTCTACTCGCTCGCCGGACGAACATCCGACTGGATCGGCCGTCGATACACCATAGTCTTGGCCGGAGTGATTCTTCGCCGGGTCCTTGCTCATGGGATTAGCCACCGACTATTCTTTCCTCATGGCGGGCCGCTTTGTGGCCGGCATAGGCGTCGGCTACGCGCTGATGATTGCGCCCGTGTACACGGCGGAGGTGGCGCCGGCTTCCTCCCGGGGCTTCCTCACTTCTTTTCCCGAAGTGTTCATCAATTTTGGAATGTATATAACAACTTTCTACCTTGTACAACTACACTATGCTTTTACTTAGTTTTTACTTTTTTTTTTTTAATATATATATCTTTGTGGTTGCACATGATTAATCTTGTAAGAAAAGTGACATAATTGGTCCTCGTGGAAAATATTTCGTGGGTCGTTTTTAATCTTAGCTGTCTCAAATAATGGGGAGAAACTTACAAGTCTACGGGAAAGATTATTGAGGCCAAGCTAAAAAATAAGAATAAAAAAATATATTAAAATCCTATATAAAACAACTTACAACAAAATCAAAATTAGAATGAGACGTTCCAATTAGGGCTGACAAATTTCAGAAAAATCCCGATCCTTCCCGATTCTCAACCCGTTCCCGTTTCGAATTTTTCCCGTCCCAAACTTTTTCCGACCCGAGTGGTCGGGATTTTTTCCGACCCGATCAATTTCAGGATCGGGATCGGGATAGGTAACTCTACCCGACGGGATTCTTGATCCGACCCAAATATATAAATAATATTTTTTAATAATATTTTTTAATTAAAAAAATAATTTTTTTTAATAATTTTCTGTTTTAATATTAATGTTTTATAATTATCTACCATATAATTATTTTTTTATATTTATATTTATCTTTTTTAATATTAACATTGAGTTATAAATTTTTATTTTTATTTTTATTATTATGAATAATTATATGTTTTTATTGTATTAATCAAGTAGTTGTTTTAGTTTATTTGTAATGTACTAAGAAGATGTTTTAGTTTTTTAATGGTTATATACAAAGAAATTTTAATTTATTTGTAATATACTAAAAAATTGTTTGAGTTTCTTCAAAAAAAAAATTTAAAAAATTTTTTCATAGAATTTTTTTTAAAAAAAATATTTTTCGGGATTACCCTCTCCCGATCCGACGGGATCCCGAACATTCGAGTCCCGACACTTTTCGGGTGCGGGATCGGGAGAAAAAAAATCTCAATTCTTATCGGAACGAGAATCGGGTAAGGGGGTTGCGGGACGGGTCCCGACCCGATCCCACCCCTAGTTCCAATAGGGTTCCTGAGTTCGTAAAGCTAGCAGGTAACCTCTTCAAAAATGGTCAAGAGTTATACTTAATTATATCAACATCTTCTTGGGTACTAAGAATGTTGCGCAAGACTTATACGTTCAACAGTCCGAAAAAAAAAATAATGGGAAGAGACATGAGAAAGATATTATTAAGTCCAAGCTAAAAAAAGGACTAAAATCCAATAAAACAACTTACAAACAAAATCAAAATTAGGATAAGACGCTCCAATAGGATTTCCGAGTTCGTAGGGGCGCAGGTAAACTCTCAAAAAATGATCAAGAGTTTTTCCTTTTATCATAAACATCTTCTCGAGTGAGCTTGTTGCACAGGACTTGCTCAATGTGATTTATGTAGCTAGTGTAATTTGCAGACTATTGAGTTAGCCCGATCGAAAGGTAGTGGGCTACATGTACCTACATAGTTTTAAAAAAAAAAAGAAATTAGAATTAGGCCTCCAAATTTACAGATCAATAGCATTATCCATAATATAATTCCTCTAGAGAAAATACTTAAATACAAAAATTTCAATGTACTAGCTCGTCGCATGCATACAAATACTAGATTAAAAATTAATTAATGCCATATATGTTACTTGTTTAATTCACAGGCATACTGCTTGGCTACATCTCTAATTATGCATTCTCAAAGCTCCCAACGTATCTCGGGTGGAGATTCATGCTCGGACTCGGTGCAATTCCCTCTGTACTCGTGGTCGCCGCTGTCCTCGCCATGCCGGAATCGCCTCGTTGGCTTGTAATGCAAGGTCAACTCGGCGAAGCCAAGCAAGTACTCGACAAAACCTCCGACTCCCCGGAGGAATCCAGACAAAGATTAGCGGATATCAAACAAGTAGCAGGCATCCCCGACAACTGCGACGACGACATCGTTTTGGTCCCCCAACGCCACCGCGGCGAAGGCGTGTGGCGCGAGCTCTTCCTCCGGCCCACCCCCGCCATGCGCCATATCCTAATGTGCGGCCTGGGGATACATTTCTTCCAACAAGAAAGTGGCATCGACTCCGTGGTGCTGTATAGCCCAGAGATCTTCGAGAAGGCGGGGATAAAAAATGATACCAATAAGCTCCTTGCGACGATGGCCGTCAGATTCACCAAAACGATCTTCATCCTGGTGGCGACGTTTTTGCTGGATAGGATCGGACGATGGCCGTTGCTTTTGTCTAGCATGGAGGGGATGATTTTGAGTCTAGTGGGCCTCGGCACTGGGCTGACGATTATTTCAAACGCAGATCATAAATTGATTTGGGCCATATCTTTGTGTATAGCCTGTGTTTTGGCTTTTGTGGGCTTTTTTTCCATTGGGATGGGCCCAATAGCATGGGTTTACAGTTCGGAGATTTTCCCTATGAGGCTGAGGGCCCAAGGGTGTAGTATGGGAGTCGCAGCGAATCGTGTCACCAGTGGGATTATTTCTATGACATTTTTGTCCTTGAACAAGGGCATTAGTATTGGAGGGACATTATTTTTGTATGCTGGGATTGCTTGTGTGTCATGGGTGTTCTTTTACACTTTATTTCCCGAGACTCGAGGGAAAATGTTGGAGGAAATGGAGTCGTCTTTCGGCACTTTCTTCAGGTGGCGGTCGACGATGAAGACACTGAAAGAAAAAAAAGGACAAAAGAAACGAGCAAGATCAGATGAGAAATGATATATACCATGTAAATTTGCTTTTATTTCCTTCAATAGGTCGACGAATCTTAACCTAAGGCTTTTTATACAACAAATTCTACAATGATCCGTTTCCCACTCCTAGAACTATTTCAACTTTCAAGGCTTCTTTCAACTACATGCACCAACTGAAATTAACCCACAAGTGGAATGAGTACCAAACGAATAAATCATTGGTGTACGTATACATGGCTATAGTTTACAAAATATATGAACTAGTTTGCGAACACCACATGCACCATGTAAATGTAAGGAAATAGCATATTGATTGCTAAAGTTGTGCTGATTGGTGTATATACGTATACATGGTTGTAGTTTCCAAAATGGGTTTATCCAATGCACATATGATTATGAAGGATAATGAATATTGCAGATTTCTCGTCATTAAGATACACACACACACTATTTTTTATGCCCAAGTTTTTTAGTCGAAGTTAAACTCCTATGGGCCTGTTTGTTACCTAGGATTTGGTGAGGACTAGCACATTAGTCAGCTGTTTGACTCGTTTTTACGCCAATTCATGATACCATCGGGCCCGGCATTATACACTGTGCATGCCGGAAAAACACGGAAAAGAAATCCCATTTTGAAGAAGGTATTCCGAGTCCAAGTTTGTACAGTAGAAGTGACAATGAAATTTTTTTCCATTCTACCCTTTGCCTTACTTCATCCTCAGGGTCTGCTTTTCTTCACAAAATATTTTTTTTTTCATTTACGATGTGTGCTGCCGCCGTTGTGGGTTGTTGTGAATTCGAAGTCCTACACAAAATTTCTCTCTGAGAAATCTATTTCAAGCAGGCAAATCAATGTTTTTTTTTTGTAAATTTGTATTAAGAAATTTTGACACCACCCCAATTATTGAGGAATAATGTGCTCGAAGAACCTGAAATCACTACAACAAAAATGATGAAAGACTACGATGAAAAAACGTAGTTAATTGGGGGGTTTAAAATCGTAGTTAATAACCATGTAGTTAAAAGTGCAGTCATAGACTACGGTTTTGAACCGTAGTCTTTTGTCGTTAAATACTACGGTTTTTAACCGTAGTCTTTTCTATTACACATTTAACTACATAGCCTTTAACAACGGTTTTAAATACCCATTTCACAACGGTTTTTATCCAACTACCGGATCAATCCCATCTTGTTGTTTCTAAGACTTCAGCCCCAGCCCAGTTGTGTTTATGAGATATCGAAGAATCAATTTCAGAGCATTTGTAACGTCCCAATTTCAATAATCGGAGCATTACTCAAACATACATACTTAAAATTTGGTAAAAATAAAAATTTTGCGGAAGCATAATCTTCTTTATTAAAAAGAGCGTATAATAAGTGCACAAAATTAAATAGCATCTAAAAATCTTTGCCAAACATTGCCATCAACTTAAAATTAAAACTTTTTTGCCTCTCATCAAATAAAAATGTTTAAAACATCTTCCATGTTAAAGCATTCACACTCATGCATTGTCCGTTGGACCGACCTCTGCCTCTTCTTCATGCCCGCCCACATAATCATCAATAAAAGCATCCACATCATCGTTACTTGCACCATTCAAGTATAGTGAGTCGAAAGACTCAGCAAGAAAATGCAAAAAAAGGATTTTCTAACTTTAAAAGAGAAAACATTAACTTAAGCTTTCATGCAATAAACATAACCTAGAAGTAACTATAACATAAAACATTTGAGGTGATGAAGTATGAGTGTTGTGGTAACCGTCATAACGAGCCATTCATAGTTTCCTGTTGATCAACAAGCATATGGCATTAAGCCCGTAAACTTTCATTCTTTGGATAGCCGCTTCGGAGCTCATCCTGAAGTACATACCCCGTATAACCATCCCATGAGCCATGTTTAGATAGCCGCTCCGGAGCTCATCCCAAAGTGCATACCCCATATAATCACCACAAGACGCATAAATCATCAAAATATTTTCCATGCAGCATACCATTCATCTTATCATATCATATCATGTAATTTCCATAAATCTCGTAACATGCTCATAAATTTCTCGTGATGCTACATGCTTAAAATCCTTCAAAACATTTCATGAAAAATTAGCTTTCATGAGAAAATCACATAATCATGCAATACATAACTTGACCAATACACGTGAGGCATTCCGTCCATTTCGGACCTTGAAAACTTTAAAATTCTTCATGAACATTCTTAAAAATAATTAAAATACATTAAAATATCAAAATCATGATTTTTAGGACCCAAAAACTCATAAAATGGGGTGGGATCTGCGAACCTATGGCGCGGCCGTGTTGCCTGTGCAGCGCGGCTGCGCAGCCATCTGCATAACACCGGTGCGGCCGCGCAGCTTTGCAGCGCGTGCGCGCACCCGGTACGCAGATGTGCGCTTCTCAGGCGTGGTCGCGCCGCTTCAAGAAGCGCAGGCGCGCCGTCACGCCTCTTTTCCAAAATCTGAACTTTTCTGCACTTTTTCTGACATCTACGATGTTTGGGAACACTTTTCTGTCAAAAACATCTTTCAGCATCATGAAAACTTAAAAAAAAAAAAAAAAACATAACAAAACAAAACACCAATGAACTCAAAAGATCTTTCATCAAAAACCTTCCTTCAAACTTTTGCCCAAAAAATCTGATTCATGGCCTTCCACTCAATCAAAACTCAAATTACTTGAACCGAACACATCAGGAATGCTTCACGTATCTCAATCAAGCAACATACTCATAAAATTTTTCAAGAAACATGCATAGATCATCAATCAAACACCTAGGATTTTACCTTGAAAATATCTATATTCTTGAATGGGTTTCAAAATCAGTAAAACTTTCTTGAATCGTCTGATTGGGATTAACCTGGACGGCGGAACGATCTAGCCTTGAGAAATCGAAGAACCCTAGCCTGAAGATCGCAGTGTTTGAGAGAGATTTTGAGATAGGAGCGTTCAAATGAGAGTTCAGAATAAAATTTTGAACGCTTATTTTCTTTGTTACTAATGGGCTCCAACACAGCCCATTAGTTACATTTTAAAATCGCTTTTAAAATTTTACTCTCCCACTGAATAAGAAAAAAAAATACACTGCATCCCTTTTAAACTTAATTTAAAATAAAGATATTTTCCTTAAAGCAAGCTAAGGCTAGGCTCGTCCCTACGACCCAAAATTAATACCAACCTGAAAACTTTAAAATCATACATATCACATAACACTTCAGGCATTTAATTAAATCACATAATTAAACATAACAATTTAGTATTCTAAATAACATGCATTAAATCATATAATTTAATCAATTAATCGTGATTAAGCTAGTTGACTTTTTTGGACCTTACAACTCTACCCTCCTTAAAAGAATTTTGTCCTCGAAATTCGACTTATCAAACAATTCAGGATAGCGTGCTCGCATATCCTGTTCGGTTTCCCAAGTAGCTTCCTCAACCAACTGGTTGCGCCATAAGACTTTCACCATTGGAATCTCTCTGTTTCTCAACCTACGAACTTGTCTGTCCAAGATTTGAACTGACATCTCCTCGTAGGATAAGTTTGGCGTCCAATCCACTGGCTCATGGCGGATAACATGAGAAGGATTTGCCACATACTTCCTTAGCATGGACATATGGAAAACATTGTGAACACCATCCAAGTTTGGTGGTAGTGCCACTCGGTAAGCTCGAGCCCCAACTTTTTCTAGGATCTCGAAAGGTCCTATATATCTTGGACTCAATTCACCTCTTTTTCCAAATCTCATAGCACCTTTCCATGGTGATACCTTTAAAAATACATGGTCACCTACTTCAAACTCCAAATCTCTACGTCGCTGGTCGGCGTAACTTTTCTATCGACTTTGGGCTGTCAACATCCTGTCTCTGATCTTGGCTATCACATCTACTATTTGGATCATTATTTCCGATCCCAAAACAGCTCTCTCTCCAACTTCATCCCAGTGTAGGGGAGTTCTATACCTTCTCCCATACAACGCCTCATAAGGAGCCATGCCAATAGTTTCTTGATAACTATTGTTGTAAGTAAACTCCACTAAAGGTAATTTCGATTCCCAATTACCTCCAAAGTCGATCATACAATCTCTCAACATGTCTTCGAGTATTTGGATCACTCGTTCTGACTGACCATCTGTCTGAGGGTGGAAAGCTGTACTGAAAGCTAGCTTCGTTCCCAATCCTCTATGTAAAATTCCCCAAAAGTTCGAAGTGAACTTAGGATCTCTGTCAGATACTATCCTCGCTGGTACTCCATGCAATCTGATAATTTCTCGAATGTACAGCTCTGCATACTGATTCATCGAGAAGTTATTCCTGACTGAAATAAAATGAGCTGACTTAGTTAACCTGTCAACTATCACCCAAATCAAGTTCATCATTCGCGGTGAAACTGACAATCCTACCCCGAAATCCATAATGACATCTTCCCACTTCCATGTGGGTATTGGCAATGGTTTCAGGAGTCCTGCCGGTCTTTCATGCTCGATCTTCACTTGCTGACAAGTCAAACATTCATTCACAAATTTTACAACATCTCTCTTCATACCTGGCCACCAATATAAAGATTGCAGATCCTTATACATTTTCATACTTCCTGGATGAATGGAATACAAAACTATATGAGCTTCAGTCATCACTTCAACTCTCAGTGAGTCTACTGCTGGCATCCACATTCTACCTCGGTGATGAAAAATTCCATCTTTAACAGGGTACAATGTACCACCCTTAGCTTCATCTCTGTTCCTCCACAACGTAAACTGTTCATCAGAAGCTTGGCCTGCTCTAATTCTCTCAAGCAAACTAGGTACTACTGTTAAGGCTGCTAGAGTGCATACCTCCATTGGTTCGAATACCTCCAAACTCATCCGTTCAAAATCAGCAATCAACTCCTGCTGGACTGTCAATTGGTTCAATGTCGCAGACTTGCGACTCAATGCATCTGCTACAACATTAGCCTACCAGGATGTTAGCTAATGTCACAGTCGTAGTCCTTCACCAATTCCAGTCATCGTCTCTGCCTCATATTCAACTCCTTCTGAGTAAAGAAATATTTTAGGCTTTTGTGATCAGTGAAAATCTAACACCTTTTGCCGTACAAGTAGTGTCTCCATAGCTTCAAAGCAAAAACAACTACCGTCAACTCAAGATCATGAGTCGGGTAGTTCCTCTCATGGACCTTCAGCTGTCGAGATGCATATGCTATTACTTTATCATCCTGCATCAAAACAGCTCCTAGTCCACTCTTAGAAGCATCGGTATAAACCACAAAACGACCCGTGCCTTCGGGAATTGCTAGCACTGGCGCTGAAATCAGTCTTTCTTTCAATTCTGCAAAGCTCTTCTCACATTGTTCTGACCACACAAACTTCACACCTTTTCGAGTTAAGGGAGTCAGTGGTAGAGCTATCTTGGAGAAGTCTTGAATAAATCTCTTGTAGTAGCCTGCTAAACCCAAGAAATTCCGTATTTCTGTAGAATTCTTTGGAGCAACCCAATTTCGAACCGCTTCCACCTTAGACGAATCCACCTCAATTCCCTTAGCTGAAACTATATGACCCAAAAATGAAATCTGCTTCAGCCAAAATTCACACTTACTGAACTTAGCATACAGTTGCTTTTCTTTCAAAATTTGCAACACTGTAGTCAAGTGCTGAAGATGTTCCTCTAGACTACAAGAGTAGATCAATATGTCATCTATGAAGACTATGACAAACTGATCCAAGAAAGGTTGAAACACTCTGTTCATCAAATCCATGAACACAGCTGGTGCATTGGTCAACCCAAACGGCATTACCAAGAACTCATAATGGCCATAACGAGTCCTGAATGTTGTCTTATGCACATCTACATCCTTTAACTTCAGCTGATGGTAGCCTGATCGTAGATCTATTTTTGAGAACACCTCTGCCCCTTGCAATTGGTCGAACAAGTCGTCTATTCTGGGTAAGGGATATTTGTTCTTCACCTTAACTCGGTTCAGCTCTCTTTAGTCAATGCACAACCTCATTGACCCATCTTTCTTCTTGACGAACAACACCGGTGCACTCCAAGGCGATACACTCGGTCTGATGAACCCCTTATCCAGCAACTCCTGCAACTGATCCTTTAATTCTTTCATCTCGGTCGGTGCCAATCAGTACGGTGCCTTAGAAGCTGGCTTAGTTCCAGGCAACAATTCTATCCCAAATTTGACTTCCCTGACTGGAGGCAATCCCGCAACATCATCGAGAAAAACTTCTGGAAAATCTTTCACTACCTCAACTTCCCCAAGTTTCGGTCGCTGTAACTCCAGATCAATAATTAGACTCGCAAGAAAGCATGTACACCCATTACTCAATAATTTCTAGGCTGTTCCTACAAAAATCATACCTGGTGCGCTCTTCTTAGACGTAGTGCGAAACACAAATGGTTTTCCGTTATGATCTTTCAAAGAGACAGTTTTCCGTTTGCAGTCAATAATAGCCTCATGCTGAGTCAACCAGTCCATCCCAAAAATTGGATCGAAATCCACCATTTTCAAAACAATAAAATCTACGCACAAAACTAGACTCTGCATCTGAACCTTGAAATTTCTTACCACACTACTACTTCTCAGTTATTCTCCTGAGGGTAACGACACACAAAATTTCGAAATAGATTCATTCAGCAAGACCCTCAATTTCATCATGAAACTAATAGACATAAAAGAGTGCATAGCTCCTGTATCTATCAACATGAATGCAGTTAAATCAGCAATACGAATCATACCTGAGACAATTGCAGAATCTGGGTCAACCTGATCGTGAGTCATAGCAAACACTCTTCCCTTGACAGGCTCCTTTGATTGCGGGCAGTCTTTGGCAAAATGCCCTGGCCTCTTGCAGAGAAAGCAAGTATTGGTCCCAAGCATGCATTGACCAGAGTGTGATTTCCCACACTTCTGACAGATAGGTACATTCGCCGGCCTTGGAGCAATGGCGTTCAGTTGATTCTGTCCCTGAGTTCGGGCCTGATTGGGGTTTTGGCGCTGCTGCTGCTGCGGTCTCCTTTGAGCTGGAGCTTGGTATGGTCTCTTTTGACTAGACCCTTGCTGCTCTCTCCCCTGGTAACTGATTCTCTTTGCTTGCGATTCTTTGATAATATCATTCAAATCTTTTTCTGACAACATAGCCTCATCGACTTTTGCTCGGTACGTTTGTGCCCCACTCAATCTGACATCAAGACGAATAGTGGCATTCAGTCCCTCTGTGAAATGCTTCAACTCCTCTGCAGCATTACCCGAAATCATGGGCACAAAGTACCTCACACTCTCAAACTTCTTCACATACACGGCAATGGACATGCTCCCTTGGCGGAGCTCCAGAAATTCTCTGGCAAGTCTAGTCCTGGTGCTGATAGTGAAATACTTCCCATAGAACACATCTTTGAATCCATTCCAAGTCAACGTAGTCATATCCACAGCAGAACGGGCTCCCTGCCACCAAACCCGTGCATCATCACGGAACATAAATATGGCACACCTCACACAGTCTGCATCAGTGAGCTGCACGTAGTCAAAAATGGTCTCCACTGACTGCACCCATTCCTCAGCTACAAGGGGATCAGCCCCTCCTTTAAACTCCTGTGGCCCTAGATCCTTAAACTGCTTAAAGATAGGATTGGTCAAAAGCGGCTGGTTGTTGTTCCGTCCACCCGCTTGTGCTTGGATTAACTGTTGGATCTGTTCCCCTTTGGCTCTACTCTGCTCTTGCAACAGAGTCGCCAACCCAGCCAAAAATTGGTTATTCTGATTGTCCTCATTGTTCGGATTCCTACGGTTAGCCATGATCCTGATGTCCATATAGTCCACATGCTTAATTACGTTATTTAAACATAACATCCTACTCAACATGCATACATCATTAATCATAATATTATTATGCATCGTAAACAATCCATAACATAAACTTACATACATGAAGACGAAGCGTAGGGTCGTGGCGAGAATGCATGCGTGCAAACAAACCCAGAGCGAACTGCTCTGATACCAAACTGTAAAGTCCCAATTTCAATAATCGAAGCGTTACTCAAACATACATACTTAAAATTTGGTAAAAATAAAAATTTTGCGAAAGCATAATCTTCTTTATTAAAAAGAGCGTATAATAAGTGCACAAAATAAAATAGCATCTAAAAATATTTGCCAAACATGGTCATCAACTTAAAATTAAAACTTGTCATCAAATAAAAATGTTTAAAACATCTTCCATGCTAAAGCATTCACACTCATGCATTGCCCGTTGGACCGACCTCTGCCTCTTCTTCATGCCCGCCCACATAATCATCAATAAAAGCATCCACATCATCGTTACCTGTACCATTCAAGTATAGTGAGTCGAAAGACTCAGCAAGAAAATGCAAAAAAAGGATTTTCTAACTTTAAAAGAGAAAACATTCACTTAATCTTTCATGCAATAAACATAACCTAGAAGTAACAATAACATAAAACATTTGAGGTGATGAAGTATGAGTGTTGTGGTAACCGTCATAACGAGCCATTCATAGTTTTTTGTTGATCAACAAGCACATGACATTAAGCCCGTAAACTTTTATTCTTTGGATAGCCGCTTCAGAGCTCATCCCGAAGTACATACCCCATATAACCATCCCGTGAGCCATGTTTGGATAGCCGCTCCGGAGCTCATCCCAAAGTGCATACCCCATATAATCACCACAAGACGCATAAATCATCAAAATATTTTCCATGCAGCATACCATTCATCATATCATATCATATCATGTCATTTTCATAAATCTCGTAACATGCTCATAAATTTCTCGTGATGCTACCTGCTTAAAATCCTTCAAAACATTTCATGAGAAATTAGCTTTCATGAGAAAATCACATAATCATGCAATACATAACTTGATCGATCCACGTGAGGCATTCCGTCCGTTTTGGACCTTGAAAACTTTAAAATTCTTCATGAACATTCTTAAAAATAATTAAAATACATTAAAATATCAAAATCATGATTTTTAGGACCCAAAAACTCATAAAATGGGGTGGGATATGTGAACCTACGGCGTGGCCGCGCAGCCATCTGCGTAACACCATTGCGGCCGCGCAGCTTTGCAGCGCGGGCGCGCACCCGGTACGCAGATGTGCGCTGCTTAGGCCCGGCCACGCCGCTTCAAGATGCGCGGGCGCGCCGTCGCGCCTCTTTTCGAAAATCTGAACTTTTCTGCACTTTTTCTGACATCTACGATGTTTGGGAACACTTTTCTGTCAAAAACATCTTTTAGCATCATGAATACTTAAAAAAAAACATAACAAAACACCAATGAACTCAAAAGATCTTTCATCAAAAACCTTCCTTCAAACTTTTGCCCAAAAAATCTGATTCATGGCCTTCCACTCAATCAAAACTCAAATTACTTGAACCAAACACATCAGGAATGCTTCACGTATCACAATCAAGCAACATACTCATAAAATTTTTCAAGAAACATGCATAGATCATCAATCAAACACCTAGGATTTTACCTTGAAAATATCTATATTCTTGAATGGGTTTCAAAATCAGTAAAAACTTTCCTGAATCGTCTGATTGGGATTAACCTAGACGACGGAATGATCTAGCCTTGAGAAATCGAAGAACCCTAGCCTGAAGATCGCAGTGTTTGAGAGAGATTTTGAGATAGGAGCGTTCAAATGAGAGTTCAGAATAAAATTCTGAACGCTTATTTCCTTTGTGACTAATGGGCTCCAACACGGCCCATTAGTTACATTTTAAAATCCCTTTTAAAATTTTACTTTCCCACTCAATAATAAAAAAAATACACTGCATCACTTTTAAACTTAATTTAAAATAAATATATTTTTCTTAACTCAAGTCAAGGCTAGGCTCGTCCCTACGACCCAAAATTAATACCAACCTGAAAACTTTAAAATCATACATATCACATAATACTTCAGGCATTTAATTAAATCACATAATTAAACATAACAATTTAATATTCTAAATAACATGCATTAAATCATATAATTTAATCAATTAATCGTGATTAAGCTAGTGAAATTTTTTGGACCTTACAGCCTTCCAATGATATGTACCTAGATTAGCCATAAATCTTGACACAACACTGATTGTGTATGCCAGATCAGGCCTACTGCACACCATTCCATATATGAGACTCCCCACTCCACTAGCATATGGAATACCAGCCATCTTCATCTTGTCTTCCTCACTTTCAGGTGAGTGATTCGCAGATAGCTTAAAAAAAGTCCCAGAGGGGTCAAGACAGATTTTGCGTGATTCATGTTATACCTCAGAACAATCTTCTTCAAGTAGTTCTTCAGATTCAGATGAATCTCCTGCTTTTTTCTGTTTCTCACTATGTCCATGCCCAATATTTTCTTCATTTCTCCCAGATCTTTCATCTCAAACTCTGAGTTGAGCTGTTGTTTCAAGGATGATATCTATATCCTACTTTTACTTGCAATCAATATATCATCAATGTAAATTAGTAGGTATAAGATAACCTGCTTTTCATCCTTTTTCAGATAGACACATCTATCGTATTGGCTTCTCACAAAATCAATATCAATCATGAACTAATCAAACCTCCTATTCCACTTCCTCGGACTTTGCTTGAGCCCATACAATGATTTTCTTAGTAAGCAGACCTTATCCTGTGTTTATAGATGTATAAAGCCCTTGGGTTGTTCCATATAGATGGTTTCTTCCAGGTCACCGTGTAGAAAAGCAGTTTTCACATCCATCTACTCAAGCTCCAAGTCGAGCTGGTTCACCAGTGCTAACATAATCCGGATGGAACAATGTTTGACCACTGGATAATAGACCTCATTAAAATCTATTCCTTTTACTTGACCAAAACCCTTTGCAACCAATCTGGCTTTATACTTGATCTGATCTGTACCAGGATTTCCTTCCTTTTGTTTATAGATCCACTTGCATCCCAATATCTTCTTATGCTTCGATCTGTCTACTAGTGTCCAGATTTGATTCTTCTCAAGAGAGTTCATCTCTTCATTCATATCTTCAATCCACTTGTTTTTATGTTTACTTGTCATAACTTCATCATATGTATTTGACTCTGAATACTTGACCTCCTCAGCTACTGTAAATGCATACCAAGCCAGATCAACTTCACCAAACCTCTTAGGAGCTCTGATCTCCCTTCTGGTTCTGTCCCTTGCAAGAATATAAGTACTCAGATCTTCTTTTGGATCATTGTTGTCACATTCTCATCTTGCATCTCATCTGACCCCGTATCTGGCACATAAGGCCCCACCTCAACTGGTAGTTTATCATTCACACTGATCTGACTGTCCTTTTCATCTATATTCATTTTATATCCCAGTTTGAATTCATCAAACTTCACATCCCTGGTGTTGAAGCACTTTGGACCTTTTTACTCCAGGTTCCAAACCTTATAATCCTTCACACCATCCGGATACCCAATTAATAGACATCTGACTGCCCTTGCTTCCAACTTGCCCTGTTTCATATGAGCATATGCAAGATATCCAAATACCCTCAAGTTTGAATAGTATGCAAGTGTTCCACTCCACTTTTCCATTGGTGTCTTGAAACCAATTTTACTGGATGGACACCTATTCACCAAATAGCATGCAGTAGATAATGCTTCTCCCCAGAAGGACTTAGGAAGAGAAGCATTGATCAACATACATCTGACCCTTTTCAGAAGAGTTCTGTTCATTCTCTCTGCTAGGTCATTCTGTTGTGGTGTTCCTACCATTGTTTTGTGTCTGGTAATGTCTTTCTCATTAGATAACTTCACAAACTTATCTGATAAGTATTCCAGCCCATTATCTGTTCTCAGGTTTTTAACTCTTCGATCACTCTTATTCTCAACTGCCAGCAGTCACTCTCTGAACTTGTCATATGCTTCATCCTTAGTATTTAAGATGAATATTCATACTCTCCTTGAGTAATCATCTATCAAAGACATGAAGTATCTGCCTCCACCATGAATTTCTGTCCGAGAAGGACCCCATAGATCTGAATGAATGTAGGCCAATGGTTGCTCAGTTGTGTGACTTCCTTGACCAAACGATACTCTTTTTTATTTCCCAAGAGCACAGCTATCACACAACTCCAGTGATTTGATCTTATCTCCACCTAACAGACCCTGTTTAGACAGCTCATGTAATCCCTTCTCACTTACATGTCCAAGCCTAAGATGTCATATCTTGGTTTTGTCCTGCTGTTCCTGAATACTTGATGTACTTCCAATAATCATTTTACCTTGTAGTACATTATAGGAGGTTCCTTTTGACAGCCTTCATAACAACCAGAGATCCTTTAGACACTAAGAGACTTCCTGCTCCTGATTTGAATGAATATCCCTGAGCATCAAGTATTCCCAATGATACCAAGTTTCTCTTCAACTCGGCCATATACCTCACCTTGGTGAGTAATCTTTCGATCCCATCATGCATCCTTATTCTGATATTTTCAGAGCCTTTTATTCTGCATGATTGATTATTCCACAACAATACCATGCCCTGATCTGATTCCTCAAACTTTTCAAACCAAGATCTTATAGGGCACATGTGAAAGGAGCATCCTGAATCCAGTATCCATTCACGGTTTTGATCACCTTTAGAAACCACCAATACTTCTGCTGAGTCATATCCATTTGAAGCTATGGCCAGAGTACCATCTTCCTTGGGTTTTTCCTGATGCTTTTCTTTTCTTTCTGGACAATCTCTTCTTATATGCCCAACCTTCTAACATGCATAGCACTTCATATTACCCAAATTTATGTTCTGTTATCTTCCTTGACTTTTCGATCTGGACTTTGGCCTGTATTTCCCATTGTATGTCCACTTATCACTTATGTCCCTCGCCGTAAGACCTTCTCCATGTGATTCAGTGTTTGACTTTCTCTGAAATTCCTTGGATTGAATAGCCGACATAACTTATTCTGGACTTATCGTTTGTTCTCTTCCATATAGCAAAGCATCCCTGAAATTTTCATATGCTTTAGGAAGTGCATTCAGAAGTATCAAAGTCCGATCTTCATCATCAAGCTTTACTTCAATATTCTCCAACTCATCCAATATCTTGGTGAATTCTTCGATCTGGTCTTCAAGGTTCTTATCATCCTTGATCACAAAGGAGTACAACCTCTGTTTCTTGTACATACGGTTAGACAGGAATTTCGTCATGTATAGATTCTCAATCTTAAGCCATACAGCCGCTGCAGATTCTTCTCTGGCCACCTCCCGAAGGGGCCTATCACCCAGACAGAGAATAATTGCACTGTGTGCTTTCTAGAGTAATTCATCCTTGTTCTTTATTTCATCAGACATCTCCTCCTTCTTCTTAAGAGCTTCCACCAATCCTTGTTGTATTAGGATTGTCTACATCTTAATTCTCTAGAGCGAGAAATCATTCTTGCCAATAAACTTCTCAATATCAAACTTCATTTATCCCACCATCTTTGCTTAGTTTCCCACGGACGACACCACTTGTTAGGAATCAATCCAGAAGAATTAGATATTCTGAGAATTACCAGACAAACGAACATACAAGAACACAATCCCAACTAACAGATAAAATCAACGCACACAGATCAAACTCAACACTTACACGAAAACAAATAAACGAGGCAAGTATTTACGTGGTTCGGCAAGGAATTTTCCTATGTCCACGGGAGAGCAATACAATCACTTTATTAATCACCAACAGAATAAATCCAAGCTCAATAACCAGAGCTTATCTAATGGTTCGGGTGTGGTACCAGGGATCAGAAGACTTTGTAATTAAGTCTGGAGATACAAGGTTTGATCCCTGGGGAGGATAAAAAACTCCCCTAGTCAGGTGGGAAGAAGGCCATGAGTTAGAAAATGGTTGCGGGCCCCCTGAGCTGTGAAGGGACGCACCCGGACCATTACAAAAAGGGCGCCCTTTTCTTAATGGTCCGGGTGCGTCCCTTCACAGCTCAGGGGGCCCGCAACCATTTTTTAACTCATGGCCTTCTCCCCACCTGGCTAGGGGAGTTTTTGCCCTCCCCACGGATCGAACCTTGTACCTCCAGGCTTAAGTACAAAGTCTTTTGATCCCTATTACCATTGAGTTAGTATCTTTTTTGTAATGGTTCGAGTGTGTCCCTTCACAACTCAGGGGGCCCGCAACCATATTCTAACTCATGGCCTTCTCCCCACCTGGCTAGGGGAGTTTTTGCCCTCCCCAGAGATCGAACCTTGTACCTCCAGGCTTAAGTAAAAAGTCTTCTGATCCCTGGTACCACTGCTCAATGGCACCATGGATCAAAAGACTTTGTACTTAAGCCTCGAGGTACAAGTTTCGATCCCTGGGGAGGTCAAAAACTCCCTATCCAGTTAGGGAGAAGGTCATGAGTTAGAATATGGTTTCGGGCCCCCTGAGCTGTGAAGGGACGCACTCGGACAATTACAGCTTATTATAGAGACAGCCAAGATAAACTCTAACGCTAGATACAGACTCAATTCAAGCTTTAAAGCCTTGAATTCTTCCCAGTCACAATCTGCGCCCCAGTTTTCTTCTCTGAAATCTCTCTTTTCTTCTCTCTCAAATATATTCTAAAGTTTGAATAAATTTGATTTTCTGTTATTCTCGTTGCGGCCAGCTTCCATCTGCTTATATAGAGAATTACTCCGACTTTCATCTTGGTCTTTAGGTCAACAACAACTTATGGCCCAATTATAAAGTCAGCATGGTCCAACCCGATAAGCCTTCATTCATCAGTCTGATCTGCTCTCGTACTTCGATCTGCATTGATCTTTCTTCAAGCTTATAGCTTCACGGACACTTCATCTGACTTCTAACCAAGTCCCAGTACTCGAGCAATCGATCTGCATGAACTCATCCGAAGACTCATCTGACCATCACTTCGATCTGATCCCAGTATTCGATCTGACCATGAACTCATCTGATCACTGAATTCATCTAATCTGTACTCTTTGATCTGATATCTTCTCTATTCTTATTCAATCTGATAGAAGCATAATTCAACAAACTAAAGTAAGTGACTCAATTTATAAGATTCGCATTTTAAAAGGACCAATTCCTAATTTTTAAACCCTAGAAGGGTTTAAGTGACATTTTTAGACCCTAGAGGGGTTAATGTGCAATTAAACACATTTTTTGCCTATAAATACCAGTGGATTTCTTCATTTCAGGTAATTTTTTTCTAATTCCAAAAGCTCTCAACTTTTGTTATCGCGAAGCAGGTTGCTTACTTGAGCGCCGGAAGGTTATCGCCGGGAAATCACCCTGCGCCTCTAACGTTTGTTCATGAAGCAGGTGACAACCCAGAGGATATCAAATATTGGATCTCGACTTCTTCAATTGATCCAGTGGGACATGAGATCTCTTGAGTTCATACCTTCTAATTTCGAGAATCACCCGATTTACTCTAATTAAGGGAGACAATTATTTGCCCGCATCATAATTAAATTATCCTACCCATAAATCTTACCAAATGCAATATAGATATCATAATGTATTACACATCCTTCCTTATCATTCAACTATATATCAAATTTCCAATCATTTAATATAAGAGGCGACCCTTAATCTACATATCTCAAATTTTTTTAATAGTAAAATATAATAATAATGATGGTCAAATTAATAATAATTTTGTTAGGCAGAAGTTGTGAACTATTATGCACCGTTTGGTCTCCGTGATTAGGGGTGCAAATGAGCCGAGCTACTCGTGAGCAGCCCGTGAGTAGATCGAGCATACAATCGAGCTCTAGCTTCAAATATATGTGTTCGAGTAGCTCGCGAGCTATACTCGATAACACATACATATATAAAATATAATATAAATATATATAAATATAATGTATATGTTAGAACCTAATGGGGGGATTTAGGTTCTATTAGCAACTTTAGCAATTTAAAGAGATTATGCAAATACACAAGCGAAAGACTTAAAGCATTCAAATATAAGTGCGGTAAATAAATGCGTTAAGTAAATAAAGCAGTAAAAGGGATAAGAAATGTTTATGAAAGTTCGACGATAAATCGTCTACGTCTCGCCTTCTTGGTTAAGATTGATTAACCAAGGATCCACTAGCACTTCGAACGTCTTAACCTTGATGGCTCCAAGGATAGCCGTACAACTCAACACGATCACCGCGTCGATACAACTCGATACACTTGGCTTTAAGGGCTCCAAGGATAGCCTCAACACAACAACACATTTGTTTTCACACTCAAGTGTTTACAAAGATCGCACAACCAACTCACAAATGATTTTTACAAACAACTCTCGATTTTTGAACGAATATATCGAATAACTCTTTGATAGAACACTTTGAATGAGAGGAGATGCTTGTAAGAGATGAGAGTGAATTGGATGCATCAAATGGCTTGGAATGAACTCTATTTATAGTTGCAACTTCGGCATCGATCAGAACTTCCGTTCCCAGCATCGGAGCTTCCGAAATTTGAATTTTGAGAACACGCGGGTGTACAAGATCGGAAATTCCGATCCCACTTTGGAGGTTCCGATCGGTGCATTAAATATGTTGTCGGGCAAAAGTCTTTCGGACAGGATTATCAGGCCGCCGTTGCAGATCGGAACTTCCAATCAATGATCGGTGCTTCCGATCTCACCACTTCGTAGCTTCCGTTCAGCTTTCGATCATTAATAAAATGCCTGAAAAATAGATCGGAGCTTCCGATCGTCCCTTAGCTTCCGAAGGTGCTTTTGATCCTGATCGGAGGTTCCGATTTCCAATCGGAGCTTCCGATCCCGTAGCAGTATAATTCTTCAAAATTTGTTTTTGAACTTGAATACAACTTGTTTGCAATATGATCTTTGATAGATTGAGCCTCAATTCAACTTGAAAATTTTAACTCTGTAATATGCTCACTGTAAACATTAGTAACGTTTTTAACGTAGTTTTTTAATCATCAAAACATAGAGAAATGAGACTTGTTAATGCATTAAAAACATTAATCTCACAATCTGAGATTTATATGCGTTTAAGGCGTAACAATCTTCCCCTTTTTGATGATCACAAAACTTGGTTAAAAATAGAAAATATAAAATATACGGTAAGCTTTAAACATTTTAAATTTCATATAAAAATATACGGTAAACTTAAACATTTGCATAAAAAAAACTCCCCCTGAAATGGGCAACAAAAGTTTTAACAAATAAACAAATTTTATCCCATTAGTTAATTAATTAATCTTTTAACCAATTAATTCTTTCCCTTTTTGTGATAAGCAAAAAGTAATGAGACATAAATTTAAAGTACACAATAATTTTATTATAATAATTTTTAATACAAACCATAAGCAAGGTACAAATAAAAATAAAATAAAAAAATCTAAGAGTCATCATCATGCTGTGAAGGAGGATAGCGAGTGACGAAATCATCAAATCGAGTCTCCAAAGAGGCAACTCTAGCAGTCAGCTCGGTAAAATGAGTGGGCATACTCATCTCTATGCGATGAAGAGTCTCGAAGATTCGGTCGTTAGGAAATTGGTTTACTGGTGTTGCAGGAACCTCAGGAGCCTGGAAAGGAAGGTCATCAAGGTTGGCCGCAAAGGCCTCAAAACTGGAAGAGGATGGAATGTCAGTGTTAGGAGGACAATTCGGAAAACCTTTGATTTGGATAGAATGAGAAAGAGAGGAATATGCTAAATGAAAGCCAGAAATAGGAGAATACTTAGAAAATTCTCTTCCTGGATCTTCAACCCATCGAGAGTACACAGGATTCCAAGATAAATCCATCCTGGTGATAGACTGGTGGTTAATGATGTGACTTGTTTGGATTTCAAGAGGAAGTATCCCCTCAAATTCAATATCAAAACGACTCAAAATCCGGTTAATAAATCGGGCAAAAAGGAAAGGAAACCTTTTTAGCTATCTTTGCCGTATGATGCATAGTCTGCATAACAAAGAGCGGAAGGTTAAAAGTCGAGAAGAAATAATATGAAATAGGATGTACAAATCTAGATATTTGCAAGTAGAGAGGTCTCCACTGCGAGGAACGATAGATGTGGTAATGAGTTTTTGAATGATTTGAAAATTGTGACAAAGGCTCTTGAGATTGATACAATCGTCAGCAGCAGTAGCTGAACGACCAAGAATGGTAGAAAGAAATAAATCACTATCAAAGTTAGGATCATTTGAGGCCAGGATTGCGAGAAGTATTCACCGGGTCCATTCCTGGGAAGATCAAACCAGGAGGTCAAATCAGCAGAAGAAAAACGAATATGCCTTCCTTGAACGATCGTGACTATGGTGATATCATCATGGCCTAACTCGAGTTCAAGATTAGCATAGAACTCGTGAATGAGAGGAGCGTAAATGAAATCAGGGACGGATGGCTGAAAGAAGGATCCCCACTGTTGAGCATTGATTAAGTTCAACAGGAGGAGATGAGCTTGGCCCAAATAGGTGGTATCTAAGATACGACGCGGATGAATAGTACGACCCAAATAGTCGTCAGGAATGGGCAGGCTGGGTAGGATCATGGGATTGGCCTAAGCTTGTACTGGCTTCAGCACGACGTCGTTTGGGAGCCATTTAGAAATTTTTTTTGGAATAAAGGAGAGAAAAGAATGATTTTTTGTGTGAAGGAAACGGAATGAGCGATCAGTTATTTATAGGTGAGATCGATCAGAAGCTCCGATCTTAGATCGGAAGTTCCGATCGTGCGGTCCTCTTATATTAGGCCACGCGTCGATCGGAAGATCCGAACGTGCTTCAGACGTTCCGATCCCGAGGCGGTAATAAATGTTAAGGCGGTGAAAAGAATTTTGAAAGTCGGGTCAGATGCGGATCGGAAGCTCCGATCCTGATCGGAGGTTCCGATCGGCGTCTTGGAGGGAAAAACTACCGCGCAGAATAAAAAATGGCGGATACGGATCGGAGGTTCCGATCCTTGATCGGTAGTTCCGATCCGCCTGAGGCAGAAATCACGATTTTGACTCTTAAAAAAACTTGCAATTAAGTCCCAAACAAATAATCCACATAAAATTTAAGCTTTATATTTTTTGAATAAATACAATTAATTTGTATTATCAAAAATTAAGTTGCTCGAATTTCTTATTAGGCTCCCCCTTAATATGACATTAAATCTATTTTATGTCTAATTATGATTACAACTCAATCATGTCAAGTTCACCACACAAACGAATAAAAGTATTTTCATCTAGTGGTTTTGTAAAAATATCGGAAATTTGATTTTTAGTGTCAACATATTGAAGTTCAACTTCATTTCGTTCGATGTGGTCACGAATAAAATGATGACAAATGTCAATATGTTTAGTGCGAGAGTGTTGAATAGGATTCTTTGTTAGACATATGGCGCTCGTATCGTCACAAAAAATAGGGATTTTTGAAAAAGATACACCATAGTCGATCAATTGATGTTTCATCCAAAGAATTTGCACACAACAACTATCGGGAGCCATATATTCAGCTTTGGTCGTTGACAACGCAACACAGTTTTGCTTTTTGGAAAACCAAGAAACCAAACAATTTCCTAAAAAGAAACTGGTTCCACTAGTGCTTTTTCTGTCCACCTTATATCCACCAAATTCGGCATCACAGTACGCTTTTAAATCAAAGAAAGAATTTTTCGAATACCACAAGCCGAGATTTGGAGTATTTGAAAGATATTTGAAAATGCATTTTAAGGCGAGCAAATGTGATTCCTTTGGACATGATTGAAATCGTGCACACAAAAAAACACTAAACATAATGTCTGGTCTACTAACAGTAGCATATAATAAGGAGTCAATCATACTACAAAAGAAATATTGATCTACAGATTTACCATTTTCATCCTTGTCGAGTCTAATTGTTGTGATCATCGGTGTAGATGATGATTTTGTGTTCTCCATCCCAAATTTCTTTAGAATCTCCTTGGTGTACTTGCTTTGGTTTACAAATAACCCATGCTTGCACTGTTTGATTTGCAATCGGAGGAAATAGTTGAGTTCTCCCATCATGCTCATCTCAAAGTGATCCTGCATAATATTTCTAGAGCAGGCAAAAGCAAGCAACATGCGAATAGATTCAAGTCGGGCAACAGGAGCATATGTCTCATCATAATCAATGCCTTCTTCTTGACTATATCTTTTTGCTACAAGCCTAGCTTTATTTCTAGTGATAGTACCATGCTCATCAAGTTTATTCCTAAAAACCCATTTAGTACCAATAATAGATCTATCATGCGGCCTAGGAACTAGACACCAAATATCATTGCGTTTGAATTCATTTAATTCATCTTGCATAGCAATTATCCAAGAATCATCTAATAAAGCATCATAAATACATTTAGGTTCAACATGCGAAACAAAAGCAAGATGATTGCAAATATTATTAAGAGAAGATCGAGTGGTTACTCCCTTCGAAGGACTTCCAATGATAAGATCCATAGGATGATATTTGTGAAGCGTCCAATCTTTCGAAAGTGGTGTTTCCTCAATAGAAACGTCTATATCATTTAGTCTTGAGGAAGCCATCTCTTCTTCGAGTAATTCTACATCATCGTTAATAGTACGAGAAACTATAGACATAGATTCATCAAATACAACATGCATAGATTCTTCAACAATTAAAGTATGTTTATTAAATACTCTAAAAGCCTTACTTGAAGTCGAATATTCGAGAAAGATCCCCTTGTCGGACTTGGCATCAAACTTACCGCGGTTGTCCTTACCATTATTATGTATGTAGCATTTTGATCCAAAAGCCCGAAAATAAGAAATGTTAGTGTTGTGAAAAAATTTCTCGCAAGCGTACGAGTGTCAAATTTTAATATAGTGATTAAATCAGATATCGATCCCACAGGGAGTAAAATAAAAATATTTAGTACTTGTAATTAAAATAGTCTAAACTTTATCTAGAAAATCAAACTTTGAGAATTTTGCAGAAAAATAAAATAAACAGATGATTTAAAAACACGCACACAACTTTTAGATAAATATTAATCAGAGAAAAATGGTCTAGAGGTATAGATTTCACCTGTTTTCAACAACAATAAATTCTAATTAATTAATCTTCATGAATTCCAGTCAATTAATAGCCAAGAACACTTAAGTTTATTATTTTCCTCTCCCGAGCAACAAATAATTTTTATCAACTACAATTCAATTCCAATATCCCTATTAAGAATTTATCGCAGTGATCTATCACAAAACAATGTTCTTTTCAAAAGCTCTGTTAAAATTATACACTCTCCCGAGCTATATAAATAATTAACAGTGTATTTTCTATTGGTCCTATTTAAAATCTCCTCTCCCGAGTGCCAGATTTCAAATAAATATAACAAATCAATTATTGATCAGATAATTGAAAAGACAATCAATTCTAGAAAAAAACAATTAATCTAGAAGAAACTCAATTCAATAAAATCAAAAATTCATGAAAGCGTCTACACCAGGTTTCATCCAACCTCTAGACTCTAAAAAATTAGTTCATAATAAAATTCTGAATAAACCAAAACATGAATCCAAATTTCTTCAAATTGCGTCTATTCTGCTGACTGGAATTTGATTTATTTTTGAGCTATTTCTCTGTCAGATTTAGTATCTATATCGGATACTTGAAGTAACTCAGGCTCTTATCAAATTCTACTTCTGCTGATGACAGTACTTCGAAAAAATCTAACTGATTCTTTAGCTTAGACATTTAGATCATATCTGATCTCTCTTATCAATTCTGGAAGGAATATATCTGTCAGTAACCTCATTAATTGTATTGAAAATCTCATACAGTACAATTCAGCTTTCGTGACGACTTGTTTCTTTTCCTATATTGTTCTATGTTTGGCAAAGAACATATATCAAGTTTAATCTGTCATGCTGATTACCATTTCGAGATCTGTATCTATCATACATTGTTCGTCTTTCATTCTGTACAGATCAATCTTCACATTTTCTTTCTTTTCTCAAATCATATCTGATTTGATACTTTAGAAATACTATCTCAACACAAGAACTCTGATTTTCTTCGCATCTACTAATCAAAACATTATCTCTACATCTATCAGATAGCTGTCACGGGAATTAAAATCATCAGGTGGCCAAATCAATCAGTTGGTACCGAATCAGATACTAGAGTTCTGAGTAATTTCTCTAAATCTGGATAGTCACCTCAGAAAATCCATAGATCAGAGGATGGTATAATGCAATCACATACAACCAATTACTCAGAATCTCTAATAATCAGTGTCACAATCTATCCAACGTAATCTAAAGTTTTCATCTAAACAATAGATTTCAATAATTCCTGTCTTTTCAAACATCTCTATCTTCCAAATCAAATCTGTATTACATCTAATACCGCGTATACAA
Organism: Henckelia pumila; assembly: GCF_033568475.1. Taxonomy (NCBI): domain Eukaryota; kingdom Viridiplantae; phylum Streptophyta; class Magnoliopsida; order Lamiales; family Gesneriaceae; genus Henckelia; species Henckelia pumila. The sequence goes on along the minus strand of NC_133123.1, from coordinate 201,918,466 downwards.
GAATTTGTAGAACTCTATCTCAACTCAAATCGCAAATTCTTGACTATCTGAATAGTTTCGAATTACAATTCTGTCGAAAAACTATTCCTATTTTGACTCCAATGTGGCTAAACTGTATCATAGACCACTTGCACTCTTCTTTTCTGTTTCTTCCTTTGGAATCTTGATATCCAAAATTCAATTCTGTCATATCTGCATTCATTTCCTTTCATCAACACTGATTTCCAAAGTCGTTCATACCTTTTAAAACAAATAGATGGATATTCAATCTATTGTAGTGTGCCTCTTTCAACGTCGAATATTCTATATCGAGAATATCTGGCATCATTCAACGATTAGTCACCATAAAATCCATCAATTCTGCTCTGTTATCTTCAATTCATATCTTGACCTGGAATTCTCAATGGAATTCTAACTACTTTGATTTACTTTCTGTGTCTCTTTCACCTTCTTAATAAATCTGGCTCAGTTTTAATCAAAATCATTCGGATTGGTTATGCATTTGTCTGTATATTCAAGCCATAATATACAGAAATATGAAATCAATTGGTCGAATGCCGATCTCATTCCTCATTTTTGTTTCCCAAAGTATTAAAAATCACACAATCAACCTATAATCTGGATAGTAATCTAATCTTTCTATCAGTTACAAGCCAATAATCTCAATAAATACTGTAATATCCATCAAAGGATTAATAATTCTCAAAATCCAAAGAAATGAGTCAAGATCGAGAAATCTCTCAATCAGGGTCATCCATAATCAAATCTTCTGGATAACAAACTCTGCAAAGTGAAAACAACTCACTTGCATCATATAATTCAGAACGAGTGAATCAATTCTGGCTCTATGAATAAAAAAATGAGAGCCAATCAATATTGATTGAGGTTGAATAACAAAAACCCCAAAATCGATCTCAAAAAATTCAAGAATCATATCTCCAATTGATGTAATATCTTCAGCATAATCAAATAAAAGACTCAACTGTAACTATTTTTCATAATGTCATCTATTCTATAAACCCTCAATCACAATATTCATTTCGTAATCTTATGTTTTTTTATTGAATTCCAGTTCACAACTTAATCTAAAGTCGACAATCGCATCTGGAACATATTTGCAACTTTACCCATTGTCATATCTACCAATTCTAGTTTAGTTCTTGAACATATCTAGTGCATAGAATATACTTACCTCGGAACTTTTCTGTAATCACATACCGAAATAAAGAAATCTGAATTCTAGATTACATACCATATCATCATATTAATATGAACTTTTTTATAGTCATTATTCCAGCTTAATCATTTCAGAGAAGTAATCTCCTGTTATTCTGCACTTGATTAGTGCATTTTTGTCTATCATAAAAACATCACTAATTAATCCCAAGTACGAACACATCATGTTCAAGCATATCTCATCAAAATTCTAATTCAACTAGTCAATCAAATCCACAGATTTTCTTCTTATACAAAGATCATAACATAACAAAGCTTTCAGCTATCAAAATATATTTCTTGCACCAAAAACATAAACAGGTTAGCTACCCAAAATCATCTGTTACCTGCAATCTCATTTTCTGGTGCATTTATGTCTGATCCTCTGTATGGCTCTGGGATTAATCTTCATTCTGATTTCGTCTTAATCTGCTTCAGTTCATACACATTCTGGCAACATGTGTCATTTGCTTGCATCAATTACATCTTTCTGAAATTTCTCTGTACTGATTTCTAGGATATCTCCCCCGACAATGAGTACAAAACCATCAGCACACTCTGCATTTTCACCTAACTAATCTGTTTTGGTCCGCTAGAGCTAAAGGAATTACTCTCGTAAACTGATGACTCCTAAGCTGAGGTTAATCTTTACTGTTACTGCCACTACCTCTGGAAATTCTGGTTGAGGTTGTGATTATCTCACGTTCTGTGGCATAACTAATTTTCTTTCTATGTCAAAAAACTAGGTTTAACCTTTTTGGCCCTGTCTATGGCTTCCGTAACATCTTCGGTCGCCATCATCTACTCAAATATATAAATCTCTGAGTTCAGGCCTTTCATAAACATCTCAACTTGAGTTTCTTCATTATCATCTACTCAAGGAATACTTAGCGGAAAACTTGAGGATCTAATTTCATAGTTCTCAATTATCAAATTATTTTGCCTCTAATTAGCTTATTCTGCTTTCTTGGCATATTCTATTCTCATATCTTTTCTATCTGATACGGAAAGAAATCGCTGATAAAACAAATCTATTCTCAACATAAGCCAAATAAATAACATACCTCGGCTCTCAACGAATGTCTTCTTAACAATCCACCAACTTTTTGCCAAATCTTGAAGTTGGTATAAAATTATCCTGATTCCACATTCATCTGAATGTTGCAAAGAATCAACAATTGATCAAGCTCTATAATTCAACTTCCACGTGCGCTGGCATCATCAGTACCTTTCATAGTTGGAGGATGGTATGTATGAAATCTCTTCAATACCATCTTCATCAAGGTAAGCATAGCAGTCTTTAATTCATTCATAAAAAGTTCTGCTCAATCTGAGATGCTTTCTTCATCTGAAGATTACTGTTCTGTTTCATCTGGGGTACTGTTTTGTTTCATCTGAGGTACTTACCTTACTCGAAACAAAGCACTGTTCTGGGGTGCTTACTTCACCCGGGAAAACCTTATAACAAAAGATATAAGAATTTACACAAATCGTAACTCAGTAAGGTAAGGATTTCTTCAATAATAATCATACTCGCATGCAATTCATCAAATCAAGTAAAGCATTAATCATGCAATACTATAAATGCATACGACTCAATCTACCCCGCTCACTCATATCTATCTCGATCTAAGAGAAAACCACTGCTCTGATACCACATGTTGTGGGGCCTCGGGTAGCTAATCAAATCTTAGGGAAATTAATCACTAAACATGATTAACTAACGAAGGATCAAAGATAAATAAAACAACAATTTTTTTTTCAAAGGGGGGTGCGCAGGGTTAGTCAAAAATAGCGGAACGAGCGCCCCCCCCCCCCCCCTCTCAACCCAACTCTCGGGTTGGGGAAAATTGGGCTACGCTCAGTCTGCCAAAAAGAGCAGACCGAGCTCAACTCTGGGCAGTCTTTTGCTCTGGTTTTTTACAGCAAAATTTGATCTTTCCATTCTTCCATATCATGGATTATCAAGTCTAAAACATGCATTGAGGAACAGAAAAAGTTCTAAACATAATATCATGCATATTTAAACATAACAATAATCATATACAAGTTCCTAAAAGTATAATACAACACTTGTACATCTAGTTCAAATCTCAAACTAGACCAACAACCTTCTAACATACATCAGATGTAAACATCAACTTCTTAACCCGAGTTTCCACTCTAAATCTTTCAATCTTGAGCCATCCAAATCTCGTCCGACTCGCTCCAGCCCTTCTATTGTCATGTACACATACAAACAAGACAATAGCCGGAAACATCCGGTGAGAATATAATTCTCAGTATAAAAGACATAAACATAACAGTTCATATCAATTCTAAATACTCAAATCAAAGATTCAAATCAATAGATTTATATAGCGCGCTAAGGAATTTATTCATAATAAATCACTGCCATCAAGATTCGTATACGATCTTGACATGGATATCCATCTATCGTAGTCGTCTGACTCAAAAATAAGGTCCATCTGACCTTGGCAAAAGAATCAATTCAATTTTCTTCATATCATATATAACTCAAATAAAGATCCACTACCTGAGATGGATCAACAACATCAAATTCTAAATCAAGAATAAAAGAGCAATAAGTATGTGGTTTATCGGGACAACTCAAGAAGTTCCATTCTTGAATTTCAAAACCCCTGACTCTCGATGTCGTCTTATACCTTTCGTTCTCGATTCTTGCAGTGCTCCAACTTTGGATACTTGGTCAATCCTTTCTTGGTTCCAAAGCTGAAATATCAAGCTCATCAACTGCTTATCATAATTTCTTCAACTCATCATTCAAGCTTCAAAGAATTAACTTCAAAACTTGTCGAATTCTATCTCGGTTTGATTTCTGAATTCTCGAGCTCGATTGCCTTTACTTCTAATCTGAAATATAGTGTTCACAAGCCATTTATATCAGCAAGAACTCATATATATTGCAGCTCAATCATACTCAAGTAAATTCTTGAACCGGCGGCGTAACGGCACGAAATCGGTAACCGGAACGGAAATCTAACTGATCTATCATCCATCACAACTCCAAATACATCGTAAACCAGCAAAATATCATCATATACCATCAATTAAGAAGGTAAGAATTTCGAAATATAAGCTGGAAATTCATATAAACTGCATACGTTGTCCGTTCTTCAATCCGGTTGCGATAAAATAATACGCATAATCTTAAGAACAACCATATACCATCATTTATGATTTCTCCCAAATTTCTAATTTCAAATATGTTGGAAACAAGATAATACTTACTTCAATTCGTAGCCGTCGTTGCAAGGATTCCAGAACTATCTTCGAAATTAAAATCGGCTAACCGGAGTAGAAGATATCAAAGTTGGAAGATCAAGAATTGACTTGGAATCTGAAATATGGAGAGTCTCTCGACTTTGGCTGATAACTCTAATGAAAATCCATCCATGTAAACGTGAATAGCCTTAACACTGCCAAGTTTAAGTCACTAATTCCCATTATTAGCACTTTGGTCTTTCAAAGTTACACTATTTGCAAATCAGTCCCCGGACAAGCAATTTAATTCAATTTCAATCCTAAATAATTTAAGAATATTAGAATTTAAATCTAAACTCCAAAAATTCTCAAATTATATTCTCGGATTAAAATTAAAAATTGCATTCTAGTCCTCAAAAATTTGATATTTGCAAAATGGTCCCTGCTCGAGTTCCACCTCCGAATTATATTCTCTTCAATTCTCGGAACATGGAATTTCCATCTTAAATTCCAAAATATTCAATTCAAATATTTTATTCTTTTAATTTAAGAATCCCGGAATTTAAATCTCAAAATCCATAAATTCTCAAATTAAATATTTTCGACTCGTAAATTAAATCTCTAATTTTCATAAATAAAATAATTGAATATTTTCCAATATTCGAAATTTAAATCTCTAATTTCATAATTAATAACTTAATATTTTTGGGCCTTACATAACCTTTATCTCACAATTGACTTATGATTAGTAGATTATGCTTAAGTCCTTTCACTAGGAGTACATCATCAATCAAGCAGGATTGAGATATACTTATTGAGCCGATTCCTTCAATTACTCATTTGCTATTGTCTCCAAAGGTGACAGTTCCATTCTCCTTTGGTTTGACCGATTGGAGTAGCTCCTTGTTCCCTGTCATATGTCTAGAACGTCCACTGTCTAGATACCATATGCTAGGGAGAACATTTTTCCTATTTCCCTGCGAAAATTGATTTTGGTACCCTTTAGTTCTTTTGGGTCCACAATATTAGAAAAAAGAGATAAAAAAAATAGATTTCTAAGAGTTCAGTCTCTCATAGCGACATCATTGACACTTTCAATGGCCTCTTTAAACACCTATTTCCTTGGACATAGCAGTGTTCATCAGGAAGACCAGTCGCAAGTCAATGCAGTTTAAACCGGTCTATGATGAACTCCCTTAGATCATGTTCTCATAATGCCGACTGATGATTTGTTAAGTACTCTTAGGCCTCCATTTCATATAGCTCTTTTGATCATATTGATATTTCAAAGATCTACATTATGTCTAGTATGACCTATTTTACAGCAGTAAGAGCATGTAAGGGGTGATCTCATTTTAGCTTTAGAAATAAGACTAGCAAAGTCTATAGATTTCTTACCATACCCTATTCCACCCTTATCAAAGCTACATTTTTGCATGCTTAGTAAATTATTCAATTTATTATTGCTAACATTGAATTTATCAAATGATCTTTCTAAGTGAGCTATGTCATCTTTTAATCTTAGGTTTTCATGCTCCTTAGATTCTAATTCATTTTTCAGGTTCCTATTTTTCTTTCTAAGTGATTTAGCCATATCAAATATATGTTTATATGCATGTAGTAATTCATCATAGGAAGGTACCTCTTCATCGTCCTCAGAGACGATGTCATCACTCCTAGCCATGAGGCAGATGTTAGCTATCTCCTCGTCATCATCGCTGTCACTCCAAGTGGCTATGAGTGCTTCTTTTTGTCCTAGTCATTTTTATTCTTGACAGGACATTCCTTTGCATAATGCCCTTGTTGTTGATAGTTGTAGCATGTTACTTCCTTGTCCATCTTCTTTTTGAAGTTGTTTGCTCGCATAAATCTTTTGAACTTTCTTGCGAAGAGTGCCATATCATCATCAGCATCTTCTTCGACTTGGGTGGATAAGGCAATCCTCTTTGCTTTGATCTTCTCATCTTCTTGCTTAGATTATTTCCTTGTCGATACTTCCAACTCATGGGTTTTTAGGGTCCCATGAAGTTGATCAAGATCATAGGATGCGGTGTCACCTTAGTTAGACTCAATGATGGCCGTTCTCTTGGCATCCCACTCCTTGGGTAAGGCGCGTAGAGCTCTCCTCCACACTTGCTTGGTTGGATATTGTTCTCCAAGTTGGGCTAGCTCATTGATGATTTGAGAGAGCCTCCAGAACATTGTGTCTATATCTTCATTGGATTCCATCTCATATGTCTCGT